>NC_044569.1:4442148-4672221 GCF_007565055.1 Rhinopithecus roxellana | reverse complement strand
TCCACACTACCCTTCTTGGAACAGTTTCTTAACACTGTTGTCATGGATTCTGCAAAGTGGATATTTGGGAAACCATTGGGGCCCATGATGAAAACGGAAATATCCTCACATAATAACTAGAGAGAAGTTTCTGAGAGATTCTTTCTGATGTATGACTTCATTACATATAGTTCCACCATTCCTTTCTTGGAACAGTTTGCTAACAGTGTTGTCGTGGATACTGCAAATTGATAATTGGGAGATCATTGAGGGCTCTTGTAAAAAAGGAAATATCCTCAGATCAAATCTGGAAGGAAGAATTCTGAGAACCAGCATTGCCATGTGTGAATACAACTCACAGAGTTACACTTTTCTCTTCACTGATCAGTTTGCTAACACAGTTTTCTGGAAATCTGTAATTAGATACTTCTTAGCGCAATGAAGCTTACGGTGAAAAGGGAAATATCCTCAGATGAAAACTAGTAAGAAGCTTTCTTAGAAACTTCTTGGTGATGTGTGAATTCATCCCACAGAGTTACACTTATGTCTCGTGGAGCAGTCCATTATCACTGTCTTTAAGGAACCTGTAAAGGGCTTCTTTGGATCGTATTGCGGCCTACGGTGATAAAGCATATACCATCAGTTCAAAGCGTGAAAGAAGCTTTCTGAGAAACTTATTTCTGATCTGTGAATACATCTCACAGTGTTACACCTTAGACCTCAGGAAGCAGTTTGCTAACTCTCTTTTCGTGGAATCTGCAAAGTGATATTTGGGAGCCCATTGGGGCCCATGGTGAAAAAGGAAATATCCTCAGTGAAGAATTAGAGAGAAGATTTGTGAGAGATTGCTTTCTGATGTGTGACTTCATCACACAGAGTTCCACTGTTCCCTTCTTGGAACAGTTTGCTAACACTGTTGTCGTGGATTCTGCAAAGTGATATTTGGAAGCCAAAAGGGCCCATGGTGAAAAATGAAATATTCTCACATAATAACTATCGAGAAGCTTTCCGAGAGATTTCTTTCTGATGTGTGACTACATCACACAGATTTTCACCCTTCCCTTCTTGGAACAGTTTGCTAACCCTGTTGTCGTGGATTCTGCAAAGTGATATTAGGGAGCCCATAGGGGCCCATATTGGAAAAAGAAATATCCTCACACAATAACCAGAGAGAACCTTTTCTGAGAGATTGCGTTCTGATGTGTGACTTCATCACACAGAATTCCCCCCTTCCCTTCTTGGGACAGTTTGCTAACACTGTTGTTGTGGATTCTGCAAAGTGATATTTGGGAGCTCATTGTGGGCTAACACTGAAAAAGGAAATATCCTCAGATCAAAACTGGAAAGAAGCCTTCTGAGAAACTGCCATTGCCACGTGTTAATGACAACTCACAGAGTTACACGTTTTTTCTTCAGTTATCACTTTGCTAAAACAGTTTCTGGAATCTGCAACAGGATGCGGCTTAGCACAATGAAGCTTAACGGTCACAAAGGTAATATCCTCAGAGGAAAACTAGAAAGAAGCTTTCTTAGAAAGTTCTTGTTGATGTGTGAATTCATCTCACAGAGTTACACTTATGTTTCGTTGAGCAGTCCATTAACACTGTCTTTCAGAAAACTGAGAAGGTCTTCTTAGGATCGCTTTGAGGCCTATGCTGAAAAAGGAAGTATCATCAGTTCAAAATGTGAAAGAAGCTTTCTGAGAAACTTCTTTCTGATCTGTGAATTCATCTCACAGATTTACACCTTATTCCCCAGGAAGCAGTTTGCTAACACTCTTTTCGTGGAATCTGCAAAGTGATATTTGGGAGCCCATAGGGACCCATGGTGAAAAAGGAATTATCCTCACATAATAACTACAGAGAAGCTTTCTGAGAGATTGCTTTCTGATGTGTGACTTCATCACACAGAGTTCCACCCTTTCCTTCTTGAAACAGTTTGCTAACACTGTTGTCGTGGATTCTGCAAAGTGATATTTGGGAGCTCTTTGAGATCTATGGTGAAAAAGGAAATATCCTCAGACCAAAAGTGGAAAGAAGCCTTCTGAGAAACTGCTTTGCCATGTGTGAATGCAACTCACAGAGTTACACGTTTCTCTTCACTGACCAGTTTGTAACACAGTTTTCTGGAAATCTGCAGTGGGATACTTAGTGCAAAGGAGCTTATGGTGACAAAGGAAAAATCCTCAGATGAAAATTAGAAAGAAGCTTTCTTAGAAACTTCTTGGTGATGGATGAATTCAACTCACAGAGTAACACTTATGTTTCTTGGATCAGTCCATTAACACTGTCTTTGAGGAAACTGAGAAGGGCTTCTTTGGATCGCATTGAGTCCCACGCAGGTAAAGGTAATATCATCAGTTCAAAACGTGAAAGAGGGTTTCTGAGAACTTTCTTCTGATCTGTCAATTCATCTCACAGAGTTACACCTTAGACCTCAGGAAGCAGTTTGCTAATACTCTTTTCGTGGCATCTGCAAAGTGATATTTGGAAGCCCAAAGGGGCCCATGGTGAAAAAGGAAATATCCTCACATACTAACTAGAAAGAAGCTTTCTGAGAGTTTGCTTTCTGATTATGTGACTTCATCTAGAGAGTTCCACCCTTCCCTTCTTGGAACAGATTGCTAACACTGTGGTCGTGGATCTGCAAAGTGATATTTGGGAGTCCATAGGGGCCACTGGTGAAAAAGGAAATCTCCTCACATAAGAACTAGAGAGAAGCTTCTGAGAGATTGCTTTATGATGGGTGACTTCATCACACAGAGTTCCACACTTCCCTTCTTGGAACAGTTGCCAACACTGCTGTTCTGGATTCTGCAAAGTGATATTTGGGTGCCCATAGGGGCCCATGATGAAAAAGTAAATATCCTCACATAATAACTAGAGAGAAGTTTCTGAGAGATTCTTTCTGATGTATGACTTCATTACATATAGTTCCACCATTCCTTTCTTGGAACAGTTTGCTAACAGTGTTGTCGTGGATACTGCAAATTGATAATTGGGAGATCATTGAGGGCTCTGGTAAAAAAGGAAATATCCTCAGATCAAATCTGGAAGGAAGAATTCTGAGAACCGCATTGCCATGTGTGAATACAACTCATCAGAGTGACAGCTTTTCGCTTCACTGATCAGTTTGCTAACAACAGTTTCTGGAAATCTGTAATTAGATCCTTCTTAGCGCCATGAAGCTTACGGTGAAAAGGGAAATATCCTCAGATGAAAACGATAAGAAGCTTTTCTTAGAACTGCGTGGTGATGTGGTGAATTCATCCCCAGAGTTAAACTTATGTGGTCGTTTGGAGCAGTCCATTATCACTGTCTTTAAGGAACCTGAGAATGGCTTCTTTTGGATCGTATTGAGGCCTCCGGTGGAATAAGCATATACATCATGCAAAGAGTGAAAGAAGCTTTCTGAGAAACTATTTCTGATCTGTGAATCATCTCAAAGTGTTACACCTTAGACCTCAGGAAGCATGTTTGCCTACCTCTCTTTTCGTGGAATCTGCAAAGTGATATTGGGAGCCCATAGGGGCCCATGGTGAAAAAGGAAATATCCTCACATAATAACGAGAGATTAGCTTTCAGAGAGATTGCTTTCTGATGTGTGACTTCATCACACAGAGTTCCACCTGTTCCCTTCTTGGAACAGTTTGCTAACACTGTTGTCGTGGATTCTGCAAAGTGATATTTGGAAGCCAAAGGGCCCATGGTGAAAAAGGAAATATTCTCACATAATAACTAGAGATAGCTTTCCGAGAGATTGCTTTCTGATGTGTGACTACATCACACAGATTTTCACCCTTCCCTTGATGGAACAGTTTGCTAACCCTGTTGTCGTGGATTCTGCAAAGTGATATTAGGGAGCCCATAGGGGCCCATATTGGAAAAAGAAATATCCTCACATAATAACCAGAGAGAACCTTTCTGAGAGATTGCTTTCTGATGTGTGACTTCATCACACAGAATTCCACCCTTCCCTTCTTGGGACAGTTTGCTAACACTGTTGTTGTGGATTCTGCAAAGTGATATTTGGGAGCTCATTGAGGGCTATGGTGAAAAAGGAAATATCCTCAGATCAAAACTGGAAAGAAGCCTTCTGAGAAACTGCATTGCCACGTGTGAATGACAACTCACAGAGTTACACGTTTTTCTTCAGTTATCACTTTGCTAAAACAGTTTTCTGGAAATCTGCAACAGGATGCGGCTTAGCGCAATGAAGCTTACGGTCACAAAGGTAATATCCTCAGAGGAAAACTAGAAAGAAGCTTTCTTAGAAAGTTCTTCTTGATGTGTGAATTCATCTCACAGAGTTACACTTATGTTTCGTTGAGCAGTCCATTAACACTGTCTTTCAGAAAACTGAGAAGGGCTTCTTAGGATCGCTTTGAGGCCTATGCTGAGAAAGGAAGTATCATCAGTTCAAAATGTGAAAGAAGCTTTCTGAGAAACTTCTTTCTGATCTGTGAATTCATCTCACAGATTTACACCTTATTCCTCAGGAAGCAGTTTGCTAACACTCTTTTCGTGGAATCTGCAAAGTGATATTTGGGAGCCCATAGGGACTCATGGTGAAAAAGGAATTATCCTCACATAATAACTACAGAGAAGCTTTCTGAGAGATTGCTTTCTGATGTGTGACTTCATCACACAGAGTTCCACCCTTTCCTTCTTGGAACAGTTTGCTAACACTGTTGTCGTGGATTCTGCAAAGTGATATTTGGGAGCTCTTTGAGATCTATGGTGAAAAAGGAAGTATCCTCAGATCAAAAGTGGAAAGAAGCCTTCTGAGAAACTGCTTTGCCATGTGTGAATGCAACTCACAGAGTTACACGTTTCTCTTCACAGACCAGTGTGTAACACAGTTTTCTGGAAATCTGCAGTGGGATACTTAGTGCAAAGGAGCTTATGGTGACAAAGGAAAAATCCTCAGATGAAAATTAGAAAGAAGCTTTCTTAGAAACTTCTTGGTGATGGATGAATTCATCTCACAGAGTAACACTTATGTTTCTTGGATCAGTCCATTAACACTGTCTTTGAGGAATCTGAGAAGGGCTTCTTTGGATCGCATTGAGTCCTACGCAGGTAAAGGTAATATCATCAGTTCAAAACGTGAAAGAGGGTTTCTGAGAAACTTCTTTCTGATCTGTCAATTCATCTCACAGAGTTACACCTTAGACCTCAGGAAGCAGTTTGCTAACACTCTTTTCGTGGCATCTGCAAAGTGATATTTGGAAGCCCAAAGGGGCCCATGGTGAAAAAGGAAATATCCTCACATACTAACTAGAGAGAAGCTTTCTGAGAGTTTGCTTTCTGATGTGTGACTTCATCAGAGAGAGTTCCACCCTTCCCTTCTTGGAACAGATTGCTAACACTGTGGTCGTGGATTCTGCAAAGTGATATTTGGGAGCCCATAGGGGCCAATGGTGAAAAAGGAAATCTCCTCACATAAGAACTAGAGAGAAGCTTTCTGAGAGATTGCTTTATGATGGGTGACTTCATCACACAGAGTTCCACACTTCCCTTCTTGGAACAGTTTGCCAACACTGCTGTTCTGGATTCTGCAAAGTGATATTTGGGTGCCCATAGGGGCCCATGATGAAAAAGTAAATATCCTCACATAATAACTGGAGAGAAGCTTTCTGAGACATTGCTTTCTGATGTGTGACTTCATCACACAGAGTTCCACCCTTCCCTTCTTGGAACCGTTTGCTAACACTGTTGTCGTGTATTCTGCAAAGTGATATTTGGGAGCCCATAGGGGCAAATGGTGAAATAGGAAATATCCTCAGATAATAACTAGAGAGAAGCTTTCTGAGAGATTGCTTTCTGATGTGTGACTTCATCACACACAGTTCCACCCTTCCCTTCTTGGAACAGTTTGCTAACACTGTTGTCGTGGATTCTGCAAAGTGATATTTGGGAGATCATTGAGGGCTATGGTGAAAAAGGAAATCTCCTCAGAAGAAAAATGGAAAGAAGCCGTCTGAGAAACTGCACTGCCATGTGTGAATGCAACTCACAGAGTCACACTTTTCTCTTTAGTGATCAGTTTGCTAACGAAGTTTTCCGGAAATCTGCAATGCGATGCTCAGAAGTGAAGACTACTAAGAAGTGAAGAAGTGAACCAATGAAGATTACGGTGACAAAGGAATATCCTCAGAGGAAAACTAGAAAGAAACTTTCTGAGAAACTTCTTGGTGATGTGTGAAATCATCTCAGAGAGTTAAGTTTTCTTTCGTGGAGCAGTCCATTAACACTGTCTTTGAGGAAGCGGAGAAGGGCTTCTTTGGATCCCATTGAGGCCTACGCTGATAAAGGCAATATCGTCAGTTCAAAACCTGAAAGAAGCTTTCTGAGAAACTTCTTTCTGATCTATGAATTCATCTAAAAGAGTTACACCTTAGACCTCAGGAAGCAGTTTGCTAACACTCTTTTCGTGGAATCTGCAAAGTGATATTTGGGAGTCCATAGTAGCCCTTGGTGAAAAAGGAAATATCCTCAGATAATAACTGGAGAGAAGCTTTCTCAGAGATTGCTTTCTGAGGTGTGACTTCATCACACAGAGTTCCACACTACCCTTCTTGGACCGTTTGCTAACACTGTTGTCAGTGGATTCTGCAAAGTGATATTTGGGAACCCATTGGGGCCCATGATGAAAACGGAAATATCCTCACATAATAACTAGAGAGAAGCTTTCTGAGAGATTCTTTCTGATGTATGACTTCATTACATAGAGTTCCACCATTCCTTTCTTGGAACAGTTTGCTAACACTGTTGTCGTGGATTCTGCAAATTGATAATTGGGAGCTCATTGAGGGCTCTGGTAAAAAAGGAAATATCCTCAGATCAAATCTGGAAGGAAGAATTCTGAGAACCAGCATTGCCATGTGTGAATACAACTCACAGAGTTACACTTTTCTCTTCACTGATCAGTTTGCTAACACAGTTTTCTGGAAATCTGTAATTAGATACTTCTTAGCGCAATGAAGCTTACGGTGAAAAGGGAAATATCCTCAGATGAAAACTAGTAAGAAGCTTTCTTAGAAACTTCTTGGTGATGTGTGAATTCATCCCACAGAGTTACACTTACGTTTCGTGGAGCAGTCCATTATCACTGTCTTTGAGGAAACTGAGAAGGGCTTCTTTGGATCGTATTGAGGCCTACGGTGATAAAGCATATACCATCAGTTCAACGCGTGAAAGAAGCTTTCTGAGAAACTTATTTCTGATCTGTGAATTCATCTCACAGTGTTACACCTTAGACCTCAGGAAGCAGTTTGCTAACTCTCTTTTCGTGGAATCTGCAAAGTGATATTTGGGAGACCATAGGGGCCCATGGTGAAATAGGAAATATCCTCCCATAATAACCAGAGAGAAGTTTTCTGAGAGATTGCTTTCTGATGTGTGACTTCATCACACAGAGTTCCACACTTCCGTTCTTGGAACAGTCTGCTGACACTGTTGTCGTGTATTCTGCAAAGTGATATTTGGGAGCCCATAGGGGCCCATGGTGAAAAAGGAAATATCCTCACATAATAACGAGAGATTAGCTTTCAGAGAGATTGCTTTCTAATGTGTGACTTCATCACACAGAGTTCCACTGTTCCCTTCTTGGAACAGTTTGCTAACACTGTTGTCGTGGATTCTGCAAAGTGATATTTGGAAGCCAAAATGGCCCATGGTGAAAAAGGAAATATTCGCACATAATAACTAGCGAGAAGCTTTCCGAGAGATTGCTTTCTGATGTGTGACTACATCACACAGATTTTCACCCTTCCCTTAATGGAACAGTTTGCTAATCCTGTTGTCGTGGATTCTGCAAAGTGATATTTGTGAGCTCATTGAGGGCTATGGTGAAAAAGGAAATCTCCTCAGAAGAAAAATGGAAAGAATCCTTCTGAGAAACTGCACTGCCATGTGTGA
Source organism: Rhinopithecus roxellana (assembly GCF_007565055.1). Lineage (NCBI taxonomy): Eukaryota > Metazoa > Chordata > Mammalia > Primates > Cercopithecidae > Rhinopithecus > Rhinopithecus roxellana. The sequence goes on along the minus strand of NC_044569.1, from coordinate 4,664,320 downwards.
ATGCAACTCACAGAGTCACACTTTTCTCTTTAGTGATCAGTTTGCTAACAAAGTTTTCCGGAAATCTGCAATGCGATGCTAAGAAGTGAAGATTACGAAGAAGTGAAGACGTGAACCAATGAAGATTACGGTGACAAAGGAAATATCCTCAGAGGATAACTAGAAAGAAACTTTCTGAGAAACTTCTTGGTGATGTGTGAAATCATCTCAGAGAGTTAATGTTTTCTTTCATGGAGCAGTCCATTAACACTGTCTTTGAGGAAGCGGAGAAGGGCTTCTTTGGATCCCATTGAGGCCTACGCTGATAAAGGCAATATCGTCAGTTCAAAACCTGAAAGAAGCTTTCTGAGAAACTTCTTTCTGATCTGTGAATTCATCTAAAAGAGTTACACCTTAGACCTCAGGAAGCAGTTTGCTAACACTCTTTTCGTGGAATCTGCAAAGTGATATTTGGGAGTCCATAGTAGCCCTTGGTGAAAAAGGAAATATCCTCAGATAATAACTGGAGACAAGCTTTCTGAGAGATTGCTTTCTGAAGTGTGACTTCATCACACAGAGTTCAACCCTTCCCTTCTTGGACCGTTTGCTAACACTGTTGTCGTGGATTCCGTAAGTGATATTTGGGACCCATAGGGCCATGGAGAAAAGGAAATATCCTAACATATTAATTGAGAGAAGCTTGCTGAGAAAGTGGTTTCCGGTGTGTGACTTCATCACACAGAGTTCCACAGTTCCATTCTTAGAACAGTTTGCTAACACTGTTTACGTGGACCCTGCAAATTAATATATGGGAGACCCTAGGAGCCCATGGTGAGAAGGAAGTATCCTCACATAATAACTGGAGAAAGCTTTCTGAGAGATTGCTTTCTGATGTGTGACTTCATCTCACAGCGCTCCACTGTTACAGAGTTACTCTTATGTTTCCTGGAGTAGTCCATTAACACTGTCTTTGAGGAACCTGAGAAGGGGTTATTTGGATCGTATTGAGGCCTACACTGACAAAGGAATATCATCAGTTCAAAACGTGAAAGAAGCTTTCTGAGAAACATTCTGATCTCTGAATTCGTCTCACAGAGTTACAACTTAGACCTCAGGAAGCAGTTTGCTAAAACTCCTTTCGTGGAATCTGCAAAGAGATATTTGGGAGCCCATAGGGGCCCTATGGTGGACAAGGAAATATCCTCACTTAATAACCAGAGAGAAGCTTTCTGAGAGATTGCTTTCTGATGTGCGACTTCATCACATAGAGTTCCACACTCTTCCTTTTTGGGACAGTTTGCTAACACTGTTGTTATGGATTCTGCAAAGTGATATTTGGGAGCTCATTGACGGCTATGGTGAAAAATCAAATATCCTCAGATAAAAACTGGAAAGAATACTTCTGAGAAACTGCATTGCCATGTGTGAATGCAACTCACAGAGGTACACGTTTCCTTCAGTGATAAGTTTGCTAACACAGTTTTCTGGAAATGTGCAATTGGATACTTCTTAGCGCAATGAAGCTTTCGGTGAGAAAGTATATATCCTCAGATGAAAACTAGAAAGAAGCTTTCTTAGAAACTTCTTGGTGATGTGTGAATTCATCTCAAAGAGTTACACTTATGTTTCCTGGAGAAGTCCATTAACACTGTCTTTGAGGAACCTGAGAAGGGCATCTTTGGATCGTATAGAGGCCTACACTGAAAAAGGAAAAATCATCAGTTCCAAACGTTAAAGAATCTGTCTGAGAAACTTCTTTCTCATCTGTGAATTCATCTCACAGTGTTAGACCTTAAACCTCAGAAACCAGTTTGCTAATATTCTTTTTTTTTCCTTCAATATTTTAAAGTCTATTTTTATTATTATTATTATACTTTAAGTTCTAGGGTACATGTGCATAACGTGCAGGTTTGTTACATATGTATACTTATGCCATGTTGGTGTGCTGCACCCATCACCTCGTCAGCACCCATCAATTCATCATTTATATCATGTATAACTCCCCAATGCAATCCCTCCCTCCTCCCCCCTCCCCCCTCCCCATGATAGGCCCCAGTGCGTGATGTTCCCCTTCCCGAGTCCAAGTGATCTCATTGTTCAGTTCCCACCTATGAGTGAGAACATGCGGTGTTTGGTTTTCTCTTCTTGTGATAGTTTGCTAAGAATGATGGTTTCCAGCTGCATCCATGTCCCTACAAAGGACGCAAACTCATCCTTTTTTATGGCTGCATAGTATTCCATGGTGTATATGTGCCACATTTTCTTAATCCAGTCTGTCACAGATGGACATTTGGGTTGATTCCAAGTCTTTGCTATTGTGAATAGTGCCGCAATAAACATACGTGTACATGTGTCTTTGTAGTAGAATAATTTATAATCCTTTGGGTATATACCCAGTAGTGGGATGGCTGGGTCATATGGTACATCTAGTTCTAGATCCTTGAGGAATTGCCATACTGTTTTCCATAATGGTTGAACTAGTTTACAATCCCACCAACAGTGTAAAAGTGTTCCTATTTCTCCACATCCTCTCCAACACCTGTTGTTTCCTGACTTCTTAATGATTGCCATTCTAACTGGTGTGAGATGGTATCTCATTGTGGTTTTGATTTGCATTTCTCTGATGGCGAGTGATGATGAGCATTTTTTCATGTGTCTGTTGGGTGTATGAATATCTTCTTTTGAGAAATGTCTGTTCATATCCTTTCCCCACCTTTTGATGGGGTTGCTTGTTTTTTCCTCGTATATTTGTGTGAGTTCTTTGTAGATTCTGGATATTAGCCCTTTGTCAGATGAGTAGGTTGCAAAAATTTTCTCCCATTCTGTAGGTTGCCTGTTCACTCTGATGGTAGTTTCTTTTGCTGTGCAAAAGCTCTTTAGTTTAATGAGATCCCATTTGTCAATTTTTGCTTTTGCTGCCGTTGCTTTTGGTGTTTTAGACATGAAGTCCTTGCCCATGCCTATGTCCTGAATGGTACTACCTAGATTTTCCTCTAGGGTTTTTATGGTATTAGGTCTAACATTTAAGTCTCTAATCCATCTTGAATTAATCTTCGTATAAGGGGTAAGGAAAGGATCCAGTTTCAGCTTTCTACTTATGGCTAGCCAATTTTCCCAGCACCATTTATTAAATAGGGAATCCTTTCCCCATTTCTTGTTTCTCTCAGGTTTGTCAAAGATCAGATGGCTGTAGATGTGCGGTATTATTTCTGAGGACTCTGTTCTGTTCCATTGGTCTATATCTCTGTTTTGGTACCAGTACCCACTGTAGCCTTGTAGTAGAGTTTGAAGTCAGGTAGCGTGACGCCTCCAGCTTTGTCCTTTTGACTTGGGATTGTCTTGGCAATGCGGGCTCTTTTTTGGTTCCATATGAACTTTAAAGCAGTTTTTTCCAATTCTGTGAAGAAACTCATTGGTAGCTTGATGGGGATGGCATTGAATCTATAAATAACCTTGGGGAGTATGGCCATTTTCACGATATTGATTCTTCCTATCCATGAGCATGGTATGTTCTTCCATGTGTTTGTGTCCTCTTTCATTTCACTGAGCAGTGGTTTGTAGTTCTCCTTGAAGAGGTCCTTTACATCCCTTGTAAGTTGGATTCCTAGGTATTTTATTCTCTTTGAAGCAATTGTGAATGGAAGTTCATTCCTGATTTGGCTCTCTGCTTGTCTGTTGCTGGTGCATAAGAATGCTTGTGATTTTTGCACATTAATTTTGTATCCTGAGACTTTGCTGAAGTTGCTTATCAGCTTAAGGAGATTTTGGGCTGAGACGATGGGGTTTTCTAAATATACAATCATGTCATCTGCAAACAGGGAAAATTTGACTTCTTCTTTTCCTAACTGGATACCCTTGATTTCTTTCTCTTGCCTGATTGCCCTAGCCAGAACTTCCAACACTATGTTAAATAGGAATGGTGAGAGAGGGCATCCCTGTCTTGTGCCAGTTTTCAAAGGGAATTTTTCCAGTTTTTGCCCATTCAGTATGATATTAGCTGTGGGTTTGTCATAAATAGCTCTTGGAATCTGCAAAGTGATATTTGGGAGCCCATAGGACCCATGGTGAAAAAGGAAATATCCTCCGATAATAACTAGACAGAAGCTTTCTGAGAGATTGCTTCCTGATGTGTGACTTCATCACACTGAGGTCCACCCTTCCCTTCTTGGAACAGTTTGCTAACACTGTTGTCGTGGATTCTGCAAAGTGATATTTGGGAGCTCATTGAGGGCTATGGTGAAAAAGGAAATATCGTCAGATCAAAACTGGAAAGAAGCCTTCTGAGAAACTGTATTGCCATATGTGAATGCAACTCACAGAGTTACACGATTCTATTCAGTGATCAGTTTGCTAATAAAAATTTCTGGAAATCTGCATTGGGATACTTCTTAGCGCAATGAAGCTTACGGTGACAAAGGAAATATCCTCAGATGAAAACTAGAAAGAAGGTTTCTTAGAATCTTCTTGATGATGTGTGAATTCATCTCACAGATATACACTTATGTTTCGTGGAGCAGTCCATTAACACTGTCTTTGAGGAACCTGTGAAGGGCTTCTTTGGATCGCTTTGAGGCCAATGCTGATTATGGAAATTTCACCAGTTCACAACGTAATAGAAGCTTTCTGAGGAACTTCTTTCTGATCATTAAGTTCATCTCACAGACCTACAACTTAGACCTCAGGAAGCAGTTTGCTAACACTCTTTTCATGGAAACTGCAAAGTGATATTTGGGAGCCGCTAAGGGCCCATGGTGAAAGAGGAAATATCCTTACGTAATAACTAGAAAGAAGTTTTCTGAGAGATTGCTTTCTGATGTCTGACTTCATCACACAGAGTTCCACCATTCTGTTTTTGGGACAGTTTGCTAACACTGTTTTTGTGGATTCTTCAGTGATATTTGTGAGCCCTTAGGTGCCCATGGTGAAAAAGGAAATATCCTCACATAATAACTAGAGAGAAGCTTTCTGAGAGATTACATTCTGATGTGTGACTTCATCACACAGAGTTCCACCCTTCCCTTCTTGGAACAGTTTGCTAAGACTTTTTCCGTGGATCATGCAAAGTGATATTTGGGAGCTCATTGAGGGCTATGGTGAAAAAGGATATATCCTCAGATCAAAACTGGAAAAAAGCCTTCTGAGAAACTGCATTGCAATGCGTGAATGCAACTCAGAGAGTTACACGATTCTCTTCAGTGAACGGTTTGCTAACACAGTTTTCTGGAAATCTGCACTGGTATACCTCTTAGCGCAACGAAGCTTACAGTGACAAAGGAAATATTCTCAGAGGAAAAGTAAAAAGAAGCTTTGTTAGAAACTTTCGGTGATGTGTGAATTCATCTCACAGAGTTACACTTATGTTTTGTGGAGCAGTCCATTAACACTGTCTTTGAAGAACCTGAGAAGGGCTTCTTTGGATCCCATTGAGGCCTACGCTGATAAAGGCAATATCGTCAGTTCAAAACCTGAAAGAAGCTTTCTGAGAACTTCTTTCTGATATGTGAATTCATCTCACAGAGTTACAACTTAGACCTCAGGAAGCAGTTTGCTAACACACTTTTCGTGGAATCTGCAGTGATATCTGGGAGCCCATAGGGGTACAAGGTCAAAAAGCAAATATCCTCAGATAACAACTAGAGAGAAGCTTTCTGAGAGATTGCTTTCTGATGTATGACTTCATCACACAGAGTAACACCCTTCCCTTCTTGGAACAGGTTGCTAAGACTGTTGTGGAATCTGCAAAGTGATACTTGGGAGCCCATAGGGACCCATGGTGAAAAAGGAAATAACCTTACATAATAACAGAGAGAAGCTGTCTGAGAGATTGCTTTCTGATGCGTGACTTCATCTCACAGAGTTCCACCCTTCCCGTCTCAGAACAGTTTGCCAACACTGTTGTCGTGAATTCTGCAAAGTGATATTTGTGAGCTCTTTGAAGGCTATGGTGAAAAAGGAAATATCCTCAGATCAAAACTGGAAAGAAGCCTTCTGAGAAAATGCATTTCCATATGTGAATGCAACTCACAGACTTACACGTTTCTCTTCAGTGATCAGTTTGCTAACACAGTTTTCTGGAAATCTGCAATGGGATACTTCTTAGCACAATGAAGCTTACGGTGACAAAGGAAATATCCTCAGATGAAAACTAGAAAGAACCTTTCTTAGAAACTTCTTGGTGATGTGTGAATTCATCTCATAGAGTTACACTTATGTTTCGTGGACCAGTCCATTAACACTGTCTTTGAGGAACCTGAGAAGGGCTTCTTTGGATCCCATTGAGGGCCACGCTGATAAAGGAAATATCATCAGTTCAAAACGTGAAAGAAGCTTTCTGAGAAACTTCTTTCTGCTCTGTGAATTCATGTCACAGAGATCCAACGTAGACCTCAGGAAGCAGTTTGCTAACACTCTTTTCGTGGAATCTGCAAAGTGATATTTGGGAGCCCTTAGGGGCCCATGATGAAAAAGGAAATATCCTCACATAATAACCAGAGAGAAGCTTTCTGAGAGATTGCTTTCTGATGTGTGACTTCATCACACAGAGTTCCACCCTTGCCTTCTTGGGATAGTTTTCTAACACTGTTGTCGAGGATTCTGCAATGTGATATTTGGGACCCCATAGGGGCCCATGGTGAAAAAGGAAGTATCCTCACATAATAAATAGCGAGAAGCATTCTGAGAGATTGCTATCTGATGTGAGACTTCATCACACAGAGTTCCACCCTTCCCTTCTTGGAATAGTTTGCTAAAACTGTTGTCGTGGATTCTGCAATGTGATATTTGGGAGCTCATTCAGGGCTATGGTGAAAAAGGAAATATCCTCAGATTAAAACTGGAAAGAAACCTTCTGAGAAACTGCATTGCCATGTGGAATGTAACTCCCAGAGTTACACGTTTCTCTTCAGTGATCAGTTTGCTAACACAGTTTTCTGGAAATCTGCAGTTAGATACATCTTAGCGCAATGAAGGTTAAGGTGACAAAGGAAATACCCTCAGATGAAAACTAGAGAGAAGCTTTCTTAGAAACTCCTTGGTGATGTGTCAATTCACCTCACAGTGTTACACTTTTATTTCGTGGAGCATTCCTTAACACTGTCTTTGAGGAACCTGAGAAGGGCTTCTTTGGATCATACTCAGGCCTAGGCTAATAAAGGAAATATCATCAGTTCAAAACGTGAAAGAAGCTTTCTGAGAAACTTCTTTCTGATCTGAGAATTCATCTCACAGAGTTACAACTTAGAACTCAGGAAGAAGTTTGCTAACACTCTTTTCGTGGAATCTCCAAAGTGATATTTCGGAGCCCTTAGGGGCCCATGGTGAAAAAGGAAATATCCTCAGATAATAACTAGAGAGAAGCTTTGTGAGAGATTGCTTTCTGATGTGTGACTTCATCAAACAGTGTTCCACTCTTCCCTTCTTGGATCAGTGTGTTAACATTGCTGTCGTGGATTCTGCAAAGGGATATTTGGGAGCCCATAGGGGCCCATGGTGAAAAAGGAAATATCCTCAGATAATAAAGAGAGAGAAGCTTTCTGGGAGATTGCTTTCTGATCTGTGACTTCATCACACAGAGTTCCACACTTCCCTCCTTGGAACAGTTTCATAACACTGTTGTCGTGGATCCTGCAAAGTGATATTTGGGAGCTCATTGAGCGCTATGGTGAAAAAGGAAATATCCTCAGATCAAAACTGGAAAGAAGCCTTCTGAGACACTGCATTGCCATGTCTGAATGCAACTCACAGAGTTACTAGTTTCTCCTCAATGATCAGTTTGCTAACACAATTTTCTGGAAATCTACCATTAGATAATGCTTAACGCAATGAAGCTTGCAGTGACAAAGGAAATACCCTCAGATGAAAACTAAAAACAAGCTTTCTTAGAAACTTCTTGGTGATGTGTGAATTCATCGCACAGAGTTACGCTTCTATTTCGTGGAGCAGTCCATTAACACTGTCTTTGAGGTACATGGGAAGGGTTTTTTGGATCGTATTGAGGCCTACGCTGATAAAGGAAATATCATCAGTTCACAATGTGAAAGAAGCATTGTGAGAAACTTCTTTCTGATCTGTGAATTCATCTCACAGATTTACAACGTAGACCTTAGGAAGCAGTTTGCTGACTCTCTTTTCGTGGAATATGCAAAGTGATATTTGGGAGCCCATAGTTGCCCATGGTGAAAAATGAAATATCCCCAGATATTAACTAGAGAGAAGCTTTCTGAGAGATTGTTTTCTGATGTTTGACTTCATCACACAGAGTTCCACCCTTCCCTTCTTGGAACAGTTTGCTAACACTGTTGTCGTGGATACTGCCAAGTGATACTTCGAGCCCTTAGGGGCCCATGATGAAAAAGGAATTATCCTCAAATAATAACTAGAGAGAAGCTTTCTGCGAGATTGCTTTCTGATGTGTGACTTCATCACAGAGAGTTTCACCCTACCCTTCTTGGAACAGTTTGCTAACACTGTTGTCGTGGATTTTGCAAAGTGATATTTGCGAGCTCATTGAGGGCTATGGTGAAGAAGGAAATATCCTCACATCAAAACTGGAAAGAAGCCTTCTGAGAAACTGCATTCCCATGTGTGAATGCAACTCACAGAGTTACACTTTTCTTTTCAGTGTCAGTTTTCTAACACAGTTTTCTGGAAATTTGCAATTAGATGCTGCTTAGTGCAATGAAGCTTGCAGTGTGAAAGGAAATAACCTCAGAGGAAAACTAAAAGGAAGTTTTCTTAGAATCTTCTTGGTAATGTGTGAATTTATCTCACAGAGTTACACTTATGTTTCATGGAACACTCCATTAACACTGTCTTTGAGGAACCTGAGAAGGGCTCTTAGGATCGCATTGAGGCCTACGCTGATAAAGGAAATATCATCAGTTCCAAACGTGCAAGAATCTTTCTGAGAAACTTCTTTCTGATCTGTGAATTCATCCCACAGAGTTACAACTTAGACCTCAGGAAGCCGTTTGCTAACACTCTTTTCGTGGAATTTGCAAAGTGATATTTGGGAGCACATAGGGGCCAATGTGAAAAAGGAAATATAATCACATAATAACTAGATAGAAGCTTTCTGAGAGATTGCTTTCTGACGTGTGACTTCATCACACAGAGTTCCACCCTTCCCTTCCTGGAACTGTTTGCTAACACTGTTGTCGTTCATTCTGCAAAGTGATATTTGGGTGCCGATAGTGTCCCATGGTGAAAGAGGAATTATCCTCACAAAATAACTAGAGAGAAGCTTTCTGAGAGATTGCTACCTGATGTGTGACTTCATCACACAGAGTTCCAGCCTTCCCTTCTTGGAACAGTTTGCTAACACTGTTGTCGTGCATTCTGCAACGTGATATTTGGGAGCTCATTGAGGGCTATGATGAAAAGGAAATATCGTCAGATCAAAACTGGAAAGAAGCCTTCTGGGAAACTGCATTGCCACCTGTGAATGCAACTCACAGAGTTACACGTTTCTCTTCCGTGGTCAGTTGGTTAACACAGTTTTCTGGAAATCTGCAATTAGATATTTCTTTTTTTTTATTATTATACTTTAAGTTCTAGGGTACATGTGCATAACGTGCAGGTTTGTTACATATGTATACTTATGCCATGTTGGTGTGCTGCACCCATCAACTCGCAATTAGATACATCTTAGCGAATGAAGCTTAATGTGACAAAGGAAATATCCTCAGACGAAAACTAGAAAGAGGCTTTCTTGGAAACTTCTTGGTGATGTGTGAATTCATCCCACAGAGTTACACTTATATTTCATGGAGCAGTCCATTAACACTGTCTTTGAGGATCCTGAAAAGGGCTTCTTTGTATCGTAGTGAGGCCTATGCTGATAAAGGAAATATCGTCAGTTCAAAACGTGAAAGAAACTTTCTGAGAATCTTCTTTCTGATGTGCGAATTCATCTCACAGAGTTACAACTTAGACCTCAGGAAGCAGTTTGCTAACACTGTTTTCGTGGAATCTGCAAAGTGATATTTGATAGCCCATAGGGGCCCATTGTGGAAAAGGAAATATCCTCACTTAATTACTAGAGAGAATCTTTCTGAGAAATTGCTTTCTGATGTGACACTTCATCACACAGAGTTCCACCCTTCCCTTCTTGGAACAGTTTGCTAACACTGTTGTCGTGGATTCTGCAAGGTGATATATGGGAGCTAATTTAGGGCTATGGTGAAAAAGGAAATATCCACCAATAATAACTAGAGAGAAGTTTTCTGAGAGATTGCATTCTGATGTGTGACTTCATCACACAGAATTCCACCCTTCCCTTTTTTGGAGAGTTTGCTAACACTGTTGTCGTGGACTCTGCAAAGTGATATTTGGGAGCCCTTAGGGTCCCAAGGTGAAAAAGGAATCATCCTCACATAATATCTAGAGAGAAGGTTTCTGAGAGATTGCTTTCTGATGTGTGACTTCATCACACAGGGTTCCACCCATCACTTCTTGGAACATTTTGCTAACACTGTTGTCGTGGATTCTGCAAGGAGATATTTGGGAGCTAATTGAGGGCTATGGTGAAAAAGGAAATATCCTCAGATGAAAACTGCAAGGAAGCCTTCTGTGAAACTGCATTGCCATGTGTGAAGGTAACTCACAGAGTTACACGTTTCTCTTCAGTCGTCAGTTTGCTAACACAGTTTTCTGGAAATCTGCAACTAGATACTTCTTAGCACAATGAAACTTACCGTGACAAAGGAAATATCCTCAGATGAAAACTAGAAAGAAGCTCTCTTAGAAACTTCTTGGTGATGTGTGAATTCATCTCAAAGAGTTACGTTTCGTGGAGCAGTCCATTAACACTGTCTTTGAGGAACCTGAGATGGGCTTCTTAGGATTGTATTGAGGCCTACACTGATAAAGGAAATGTCATCAGTTTAAAACGTGAAAGAAGCTTTCTGAGAATCTTCTTTCTGATCTGTGAATTCATCTCACTGAGTAAAAACTTAGACCACAGGAAGCAGTTTGCTAACACTCTTTTCGTGGAATCTGCAATGTGATATTTGGGAGCCCATAGGGGCCCACGGTGAAAAAGGAAATATCCTCAGATAATAACTAGATAGAAGCTTTCAGAGAGATTGCTTTCTGATGTGTGACTTCATCACACAGAGTTCCACCCTTCCCTACTTGGAAAAGTTTGCTAACACTGTTATCCTGGATTCCGCAAAGTGATATTTGGGAGTGCATAGGGGCCCATGGTGAAAAAGGAAATATCCTCACATAAAAACTAGAGAGAAGCTTTCTGAGAGATTGCTTTCTGATGTGTGACTTCATCACACAGAGTTTCCCCCTTCCCTTCTTGGAACAGTTTGCTAACACTATTGTCGTGGATTCTGCAAAGTGATATTTGGGAGCTCATTGTGGGCTATGGTGAAAAAGGAAATATCCTCAGAAGAAAACTGGGAAGAAGCCTTCTGAGAAGCTGCATTGCCATGTGTCAATGCAAATCACAGAGTTAAAGGATTCTCCTCAGTGATCAGTTTGCTAACCATGTTTTCTGGCAATCTGCAATGGGATACTTCATAGCGCAATGAAGCTTCCGATGACAAAGGAAATATCCTCAAATGAAAACGAGAAAGAAGCTATCTTAGAAACTTCTTGGTGATGTGTGAATTAATCTCCCAGAGTTACACTTATGATTCGTGGAGTAGTCCGTTAACACTGTCTTTGAGGAAACTGAGAAAGGCTTTTTCGGATTGTATTGAGGCCTGTGCTGATAAAGGAAATATCATCAGTTCAAAACGTGAAAGAAGGTTTCTGAGAAACTTCTTTCTGATCTGTGAATTCATCTCACAGAGTTACAACTTAGAACTAAGGAAGCAGTTTGCTAACACTCTTTTCGTGGAATCTGCAAAGTGATATTTGGGAGCGCCTACGGGCCCATGGTGAATAAGGAAATGTCTTCACATAATAACTAGAGGGAAGCTTTCTGAGACATTCCTTTCTGATGTGTGACTTCATCACACAGAGTTCCATTCTTCCCTTCCTGGAACAGTTTGCTATCATTGTTGTCGTGGATTCTGCAAGGTGATATTTGGGAGCCCATAGGGGCCCATGGTGAAAAAGGAAACATCCTCACATAATAACTAGAGAGAAGCTTTGTGAGAGATTGCTTTCTGATGTGTGACTTCATCACACACAGTTCCACCCTGCCCTTCTTGGAACAGATTGCTAACACTGTTGTCGTGGATGCTGCAAAGTGATATTTGGGAGCACATAAGGGCCCGTGGTGAAAAAGGAAATATCCTCACATAATGACTAGAGAGAAGCTTTGTGAGAGATTGCTTTCTGATGTGTGACTTCATCACACAGAGTATCACCCTTCCCTTCTTGGAACAGTTTGCTAACACCGTTTTCGTGGATTCTGCAAAGTGATATTTGGGAGCCTAAAGGGGCCCATGGTGAAAAAGGAAATATCTTCACATAATAAGAAGAGAGAAGCTTTCTGAGATATTGCTTTCTGATGTGTGACTTCATCACACAGAATTCCACCCTTCACGTCTTGGAACACTTTGCTAACACTGTTGTCTTGGATTCTGCAAAGTGATGTTTGGGAGCCCGGAGAGGCCCATGGTGAAAAAGAAAATATCCTTACATAATAAATAGAGAGAAGCTTTCTGAGAGATTGCTTTCTGATGTGTGGCTTCATCACACAGAGTTACAACCTCCCCTTCTTGGAACAGTTTGCTAACACGGTTGTCGTGGATTCTGCACAGTGATATTTGGGAGCTCATTGAGGGCTATGGTGAAAAAGGAAGTATCCTCAGATCAAAACTTTAAGGAAGCCTTCTTAGAAACTGCATTGCTGTGTGTGAATGCAACTCACAGCGTGACACGTTTCTCTTCAGTGATCAGTTTGCTAACACAGTTTTCTGGAAATGTGCAATGGGATACTTCTTAGCGCAATGAAGCTTACGTTGAGGAAGGAAATATCCTCAGAGGAAAGCTGGATAGAAGCTTTCCTTGAAACTTCTTGGTGATGTGTGTGTTCAACTCACAGAGTTACACTTATGTTTCATGGATGAGTCCATTAACACTGTATTTTAGGAACCTGAGAAGGACTTCTTTGGATCGTATTGAGGCGTACACTGATAAAGGAAATATCATCAGTTAAAAAGGTGAAAGAATACTTCTGAGAATCTTCTTTCTGATCTGTAAATTCGTCTCACTGAGTTACAACTTAGAACTCAGGAAGCAGTTTGCTAACACTCTTTTCGTGGAATCTGGAAAGTGATATTTGGTAACCCATAGGGGTTCATGGTGAAAATGGAAATATCCTCCGATAATACCTAGAGAGAAGCTTTCTGAGAGATTGCTTTCTGATGTGTGACTTCATCACACAGAGTTCCACCATTCCCTTCTTGGAAAAGTTTGCTAACACTGCTTTCGTGGATTCTGCAAAGTGATATTTGGGAGCTCGTTGAGGGCTATGGTGAAAAAGGAAATATCCTGATATCAAAACTGAAAAGAAGCCTTCTGAGAAACTGCATTGCCATGTGTGAATGCAACTCACAGAGGTACACGTTTCTGTTCAGTTATCAGTTTGCTAACACAGTTTTCTGGAAATCTGCAATTAGATACCTCTTAGCGTAATGAAGCTTATGGTGACAAAGGAAATATCCTCAGATGATACCTAGAAAGAAGCTTTGGTTGAAACTTCTTGGTGATATGTGAATTCATCTCACAGAGTTATATTTATGTTTCGAGGAGCAGTCCATTAACACTGTCTTTGAGGAACCTGAGACGGGCTACTTCGGATCGCATTGAGGCCTACACTGATAAAGGAAATATCATCAGTTCAAAATGTGAAAAAGTGTTCTGAGAAACTTCCTTCCGATCTGTGAATTCATCTCACAGAGTTACACTTTAGACCTCAGGAAGCAGTTTGCTAACACTCCTGTCGTGGAATCTGCAAACTGATACTTGGAAGCCCTTAGGGGCCCGTGGTGAAAAAGGAAATATCCTCACAAAATAACTAGAGAGAAGCCTTCTGAGAGATTGCTTTGTGATGTGTGACTTCATAACACAGAGTTCCACCCTTCCCTTCTTGGAACAGTTTGCTAACACTGTTGTCGTGGATTCTGCAAAGTGATATTTGGGAGCTCATAGAGGGATATGGTGAAAAAGGAAATATACTCAGATCTAAACTGGAAAGAAGCCTTCTGAGAAACTGCATTGCTATGTGTGAATGCAACTCACAGTTACTCGTTTGTCTTCAGTGTTCAGTTGGCTAACACAGTTTTCTGGAAATCTGAAATAGGATACTTCTTAGCGGAATCGAGCGTACGGTGACAAAGGTAATATAATTAGATGAAAACTAGAAAGAAGTTTTCTTAGAAACCTCTTGGTGATGTGTGAATTCATCTCACAGAGTTACACTTATGTTTCGTGGAGCAGTCAATTAACACTCTCTTTGAGGAACCTGAGAAGGGCTTCTTTGGATCGCATTGAGGCCTACACTGATAAAGGACATTTCATCATTTCAAAACGTGAAAGAAGCTTTCTGAGAAACTTCTTTCTGATCATTGAGTTCATCTCACAGACTTACAACTTAGACCTCAGGAGGCAGTTTGCTAACACTCTTTTCATGGAATCTGCTAATAGATATTTAGGAGCCCATAGGGACCCATGGTAAAAAAAAAATCCTCAGATAATAACAAGAGAGAATCCTTCTGAGAGATTGCTTTCTGATGTGTGACTTCATTACATAGATTTCCACCCTTCCCTTCTTGGAACAGTTTTGCAACACTGTTGTCGTGGATTCTGTAAAGTGATATTTAGAAGCTCATTGAGGGCTATGGTGAAAAAGGAAATATCCTCAGATCAAAACTGGAAAGAAGCCTTCTGAGAAACTGCATTGCCATGTGTGAGTGCAACTCACAGACTTACACGTTTCTCTTCAGTGACTAGTTTGCTAACACAGTTTTCTGGAAATCTGTAATGGGATACTATTTAGCGCAATGAAGCTTACGGTGACAAAGGATATATCCTCAGATGAAAACTAGAAAGAAGGTTTCCTATAAACTTCTTGTTGATGTGTGAATTCATCTCACAGAGTTACACTTATGTTTCGTGGAGCAGTCCATTCACACTGTGTTTGAGGAACCAGAGAAGGTCTTCTTTGGATCCCATTGAGGCCTACACTGATAAAGGAATTATCCTCAGTTCAAAACATGAAAGAAGCTTTCTGGGAAACTTCTTTGTGTTCTGTGAATTCATCTCACAGAGTTACAACTTAGAACTCAGGAAGCAATTTGCTAGCACGCTTTTCGTGGAATATGCAAACTGATATTTAGGAGCCCATAGGGGTCCATGGTGAAAAAGGAAATATCCTCGATAATAACTAGAGAGAAACCTTCTGAGAGATTGCTTTCTGATGTGTGACTTCATGGCACAGGGTTCCAGCTTTCCCTTCTTGGAACACTTTGCTAACACTGTTGTCGTGGATACTGCAAAGTGATAGCTCGGAGCCCGTAGGCGCTCGTTGTGAAAAAGGAACTATCCTCACATAATAACTAGAGAGAAGCTTTCTGAGAGATTGCTTTCTGATGTGTCACTTCATCACACAGAGTTCCACCTTTCCCTTCTTGGAACAGGTTGCTAACACTGTTGGCGTCGATTCTGCAAAGTGATATTTGGGAGCTCATTAAGGGCTGTGGTGAAAAAGGAAATATCCTCAGATCAAAACTGGAAAGAAGCCTTCTGAGAAACTGCATTGCCATGTGTGAATGCAACTCACAGAGTTACACGTTTTTCTTGATTGATCAGTTTGCTAACACAGTTTTCTGGAAATCTGCAATTGGATACTTCTTAGCGCAATGAAGCTTACGGTGACAAAGGAAATATCCTCAGATGTAAACTAGAAAGAAGCTTTCTTAGAAACTTCTTGGTGATGTGTGAGTTCATCTCACAGAGTTACACTTATGTTTCGTGGGGCAGTCCATTAACACTGTCTTTGAGGAACCTGAGAAGGGCTTCTTTGGATCGTATTGAGGCCTATGCTGATAAAGGAAATATCGTCAGTTGAAAACGTGAAAGAAGCTTTCTCAGAAACTTATTTGCGATCTGTGAATTCATATCACAGAGTTACAACTTAGAACTCAGGAAGCAGTTTGCTAACACTCTTTTCGTGGAATATGCAAAGTGATATTTGGGAGCCTATAGGGGTCCATGGTGAAAAAGGTAGTATCCTCTAATAATAACTAGAGAGAAGCTTTCTTAGAGATTGCTTTCTGATGTGTGACTTCATCACACAGAGTTCCACCCTTCCCGTCTTGGAACAGTTTGCTGACACTGTTGTCCTGGATTCTGCAAAGTGATATTTGTGACACCATAGGGGCCCAGGGTGAAAAAGGAAGTATCCTCACATAATAACTAGAGAGAAGCTTTCTGAAAGATTGCTTCCTGATGTGTGACTTCATCACAGAGTTCCACCCTTCCCATCTTGGAACAGTTTGCTAACACTGTTGTCGTGGATTCTACAAATTGATATTTGGGAGCTCATTGAGGGCTACGTTGAAAAAGGAAATATACTCAGATTAAAGCTGGAAAGATGCCTTCTGAGAAACTGCATTCCGATGTGTGAATGCAACTCACAGAGTTACACGTTTTTCTTCAGTGGTCAGTTTGCTAACACAGTTTTCTGGAAATCTGCAATTAGATACTTCTTAGCGCAATGAAGCTTACGGTGACAAAGGAAATATCCTCAGATGGAAACTAGAAAGAAGCTTTCTTAGAAAATTCTTGGTCATATGTGAATTCATCTCGTAGAGTTACAATTACGTTTCGTGGAGGAGTCCATTAACACTGTTTTAGAGAATCCTGAGAACGGCTTCTTTGGATCGCATTGAGGCCTACGCTGATAAAGGAAAATCATCAGTTCAAAACGTGAAAGAAGCTTTCTGAGACACTTCTTTCTGATCAGTGGGTTCATCTCACAGACTTACAACTTAGACCTCAGAAGCAGTTTGCTAACACTCTTTTCGTGGAATCTACAAACTGATATTTCGGAGCCCATATGGGCCATGGTGAAAAAGGAAATATCCTCAGACAATAATTAGAGAGAAGCCTTCTGAGAGATTGCTTTCTGATGTGTGATTTCATCACACAGAGTTCCGCCGTTACCTTCTTGGAACAGTTGCCTAATACTGCTGTCGTATATTCTGCAAAGTCATATTTGGGAACCCCTAGGGGGCCATGGTGAAGAAGGAAATATCCTCACATAATAACTAGAGAGAAGCTTTCTTTGAGATCGCTTTCTGATGTGTGACTTCATCACACAGAGTTCCACCCTTCCCTTCTTGGAACAGTTTCCTAACACTGTTGTCGTGGATTCTGCAAAGTGATATTTGGGAGCCCTTAGGGGCCCATGGTGAAAAAGGAAGTATACTCACATAATAACTAGAGAGAAGCTTGCTGAGAGATTGCTTTCTGATGGGTGACTTCATCACACAGAGTTCCACCCTTCCCTTCCTGGAACAGTTTGCTAACACTGTTGTTGTGTATACAGCAATGTGATATTTGGGAGCCCATTGAGTGCTATGGTGAAAAAGGAAATATCCTCATATCAAAAAAGGAAGGAAGCCTTCAGAGAATCTGCATTGCCATGTGTGAATGCAACTCACAGAGTTACACGTTTCTCTTCAGTGATCAGTTTGCTAACACATTTTTCTGGATATCTGCAATGGGATACTTCTTAGGGCAAGGAAGCTTACGGTGACAAAGGAAATATCCTCAGATGAAAACTAGAAAGAAGCTTTCTTAGAAACTTCTTGGTGATGTGTGAATTCAGCTCACAGAGTTACACTTATGTTTCGTGGAGCAGTCCATTAAAACTGTCTTGGAGGGACCTGAGAAGCGTTTCTTTGGATCGCTTTGACGCCTACCCAGAGAAAGGAAATAAAATTAGTTCAAAAAGTGAAAGAAGCTTTCTGAAAAACTTCTTTGTGATCTGTGAATTCCTCTCACAGATTTACAACTTAGACCTCAGGAAGCAGTTAGCTAACACTGTTTTTTTTTTTTTGAATCTGCCAAGTGATATTTGGGAGCCCATAGGGGCCCATGGTGAAAAAGGGACTATCCTCAGATAACTGGAGAGAAGCTTTGTGAGAGATTGCTTTCTGATGTGTGACTTCATCATACAGAGTTCCACACTTCCCTTCTTGCAACAGTTTGCTAACACTGTTGTCGGGATTCTGCAAAGTGATAATTCGGAGCTCATTGAGGGCTATGGTGAAAAAGGAAATATCCTCAGATCAAAACTGGAAAGAAGCCTTCTGAGAAACGGCATTCCCATGTGTGAATGCAACTCACAGAGTTACACGTTTCTCTTCAGTGGTCAGTTTGCTAACAAAGTTTTCTGGATATCTGCATTGGGATATTTAGCGCAATGAAGCTTACGGTGACAAAAGAAATATCCTCAGATGAAAAACTGAAAGAAGCTTTCTTATAAACTTCTTGGTGATGTGTGAATTCATCTCACAGAATTACACATGTGTTTCGTGGAGCAGTCCATTAACACTGTCTTCGAGGAACCTACGAAGGGCTTCTTTGGATCGCATTGAGGCCTACGCTGGCAAAGGAAATATCATCAGTTCAAAAGGTGAAAGAAGCTTTCTGAGGAACTTCTTTCTGATCTGTGAATTCATCTCACTGAGTTACAAATTAGAACTAGGGAAACAGTTTACTAACACTCTTTTCGTGGAGTCTACAAAATGATATTTGGGAGCCCATAGGGGCCCATGGTGAAAAAAGAAATAACCTCAGATAATAACTAGATAGAAGCTTTCTGAGAGATTGATTTCTTATTTGTGACTTCATCACACAGAGTTCCACCCTTCCCTTCTTGGAACAGTTAGCTAACACTGTTGTCGTGGATTCTGCAAAGTGATGTTTGGGAGCTCATTGTGGGCTATGGTGAAGAAGGAAATATCCTCAGATCAAAACTGGAAACAAGCCTTCTCTGAAACTGCATTGCCATGTGAGAATGCAACTCACAGTGTTACACGTTTCTCTTCAGTGATCAGGTTGCTAACACAGTTTTCTGGAAATCTGCAATGGGATACTTCTTAGCGCAATGAAGCTTACAGTGACAAAGGAAATATTCTCAGATGAAAACTAGAAAGAACCTTTCCTAGAAACTTCTTGGTGATGTGTGAATTCATCTGACAGAGTTACACTCATGTTTCGTGAAACAGTCCACTAACACTGTCTTTGAGGAACCTGAGAAGGGCTTCTGTGTACCGCATTGATGGCTAAGCGTATAAGGGAAATATCATCATTTCAAAACGTGAAAGAAGCTTTCTGAGAAACTTCCTTCTCATCTGTGAATTCATCTCACAAAGTTACACCTTAGACCTCAGGAAGCAGTTTGCTAACACTCTTTTCGTGGAATCTGCAAGGTGATATTTGGGAGCCCATTGGTGCCCTTGGTGAAAAAGGAATTATCCTCACATAATAAATACAGAAAACCTTTCTGAGAGATTACTTTCTGATGTGTGACTTCATCACAGAGTTCCACCCTTCCCTTCTTGAAACAGTTTGCTAACACTGTTGTCCTGGATTCTGCAAAGTTATATTTGGGAGCTCATTGAGGGCTATGGTGAAAAAGGAAATATCCTCAGATGAAAACTGGAAAGAAGCCTTCTGAGAAACTGCATTGCCATGTGTGAATGCAACTCACAGAGTTACACGTTTCTCTTCAGTGATCAGTTTGCTAACCCAGTTTTCTGGCAATCTGCAATGGGATACTTCTTAGTGCAATGAAGCTTACGGTGACAAAGGAAATATCCTCAGATGAAAACTACAAAGAAGCTTTCTTAGAAACTTCTTGGTGATGTGTGAATTCATCTCACAGAGTTACACTTTTGTTTCGTGGAGCTGTCCATTAACACTGTCTTTGAGGGACCTGGGAAGGGATTCTTAGGATCGCATTGAGGCCTACGTTGATAAAGGGAATATAATCAGTTCAAAACCTGAAAGAAACTTTATGAGAAACTTCTTTCTGATCTGTATATTCATCTCACAGTGTTACAGCTTAGACCTCAGGAAGCAGTTTGCTAACACTCTTTTTGGGGAATCTACAAAGTGATATTTGGGAGCCAATAGGGGCACATGGTGAAAAAGGAAAAATCATCACATAATAACTAGAGAGAAACTTTCTGAGAGATTTCTTTCTGATGTGTGACTTCATCACACAGAGTTCCACCCTTCCCTTCTTGGAACACCTTGCTAACACTGTTTTCGTGGATTTTGCAACGTGTTATTTCGGAACCCATATGGGCCCATGTTGAAAAAAGAAATATCCTCACATAATAACTAGAGAGAAGCTTTCTGAGAGATTGCTTTCTGATGTGTGACTTCATCACACGGAGTTCCACCCTTAACTTCTTGGAACAGTTTGCTAACACTGTTGTCGTGGTTTCTATAAGGGGTGATATTTGGGCGATCATTGAGGGCCTTGGTGAAAAAGGAAATATCCTCAGATCAAAACTGGAAAGAAGCCTTCTGAGAAACTCCATTGCCTTTTGTGAATGCAACTCAAATTGATACATGCTTCCCTTCAGTTCTCAGTTTGCTATCACAGTTTTCTGGCAATCTGCAATGGGATACTTTTGTGCGGAATGAAGCTTACGGTGACAAAGGAAATATCCTTAGATGAAAACCAGAAAGAAGCTTTCTTAGAAAATTCTTGGTGTTGTGTGAATTCATCTCACAGAGTTACACTTATGTTTCGTGGAGCAGTACATGAACTCTGTCTTTGAGGAATATGAGAAGGGCTTTTTGGATCGCATTGAGGCCTATTCTGATAAAGGAAATTTAATCAGTTCAAAACCTGAAAGAAGCCTTCTGAGAAACTTCTTTTTGATCTGTGAATTCATGTCACAGTGTTACAATATAGACATCAGGAAACAGTTTGCTAATCCTTTTTCGTGGGATCTGCAAACTGATATTTTGGAGCCCATAGTGGCCCATGGTGAAAAAGGAAATATCCTCAGGTAATCAATAGAGAGAAGCTTTCTGAGAGATTGCTTTCGGATGTGTGACTTCATTATACAGAGTTCCACCTTTCCTTCTTGGAACAGTTTGCTAACACTGTTGTCGTGGATACTGCAATGTGATATTTGGTAGCCCATAGGGGCCCATGGTGAAAAAGGAAATATCCTCACATAATAACTAGAGAGAAGCTTTC
Organism: Rhinopithecus roxellana; assembly: GCF_007565055.1. NCBI lineage: Eukaryota > Metazoa > Chordata > Mammalia > Primates > Cercopithecidae > Rhinopithecus > Rhinopithecus roxellana. The sequence goes on along the minus strand of NC_044569.1, from coordinate 4,643,145 downwards.
TGAGAGATTGCTGTCTGATGTGTGACTTCATCACACAGAGTTCCAACCCTCGGTTCTTGGAACAGTTTGCTAACACTGTTGTCGTGGATTCTGCAAAGTGATATTTGGGAGTACATAGGGCCCATGGTGAAAAAGGAAATATCCTCACATAATAAGTAAAGAGAAGCTTTCTTAGAGATTGCTTTCTGATGTGTGACTTCATCACACAGAGTTCCCCCCTTCCCTTTTTGGAACAGTTTGCTAAGACTGTTGTCGTTGATTCTGCAAAGCGATATTTGGGAGCCCTTTGAGGGCTATGGTGAAAAAGGAAATATCCTGATATCAAAACTGGAAAGAAACCTTCTGAGAAACTGCATTGCCATGTGTGAATGCAACTCACAGAGTTACACGTTTCTCTTCAGTGATCAGTTTGCTACCAAATTTTCTGGAAATCTGCAATGGGATACTTCTTTGCGCAATGAAGCTTACGGTGACAAAGGAAACATATTCAGATGAAAACTAGAAAGAAGGTTTCGTAGAAACTTCTTGGTGATGTGTGAATTCACCTCACAGAGTTACACTTATGTTTCGTGGAGACGTCCACTGACACTGTCTCTGAGGAACCTGAGAAGGGCTTCTTTCGATTGCATTGAAGCCTACGCTTAAAAGGAAATATCATCAGTTCAAAACGTGAAAGACACTATCTCAGAAACGTCTTTCTGATCTGTGAATTCATCTCACAGAGTTACAACTTAGACCTCAGGAAGCAGTTTGCTAAGACTCTTTTCGTGGAATCTGCAAAGTGATATTTGAGCCCTTAGGGGCCCATGGGGAAAAAGGAAATATCCTCAGATAATAACTAGAGAGAAGCTTTCTGAGAGATTGCTTTCCGATGGGTCAATCCATCACACAGATTTCCACCCTTCCCTTCTTGGAACAGGTTGCTAAAACTGTTGTCGTGAATTCTGCAAAGTGATATTTGGGAGCTTATTGAGGGCTATGGTGAAAAAGGAAATATTCTCAGATCAAAACTGGAAAGGAGCCTCCTGAGAAACTGCCTTGCCATGTGTGAATGCAACTCACAGAGTAATACGTTTCTCTTCAGTGATCAGTTTGCTAACACAGTTTTCTTTAAATCTGCAATGAGATACTTCTTATCGCAATGAAGCTTTCGGTGACAAAGGAAATATCCACAGAGGAAAACTAGAAAGAAGCTTTCTTAGAAACTTCTTGGTGATGTGTGAATTCATTTCACAGGGTTACACTTATGTTTCCTGGAGCAGTCCATTAAAACTGTCTTTGAGGAATCTGAGAAGGGCTTCTTTTGATCGAATTGAGGCCTACGATGATAGAGGAAATATCATCACTTCAAAACGTGAAAGAAGCTTCCTGAGAACATTCTTTCTGACCTGTGAATTCATCTCACACAGTTACAACTTCAACCTCAGAAGCAGTCTGCTAGCACTCTTTTCGTGGAATCTGCAAAGTGATATTTGGGAGCCCATAGGGGCCCATGGTGAAAAAGGAAATATCCTCACACAAAAACCAGAGAGAAGCTTTCTGAGAGATTGCTTTCTGATGTGTGACTTCATCACACAGGGTTCCACACTTCCCATTGGAACAGTTTGCTAACACTATTGTCTTGGATTCTGAAAAGTGATATTTGGGAGCTCATTGAGGGCTATGGTGAAAAAGGAAATATCCTCAGATCCAAACTGGAAAGAAGCCTTTGGAGAAACTGCTTTGCCATGTGTGAATGCAACTCACAGAGTTACACGTTTCTCTTCAGTGATTAGTTTGCTAACAACGTTTTCTGGAAATCTGCAATGGGATACTTCTTAGCGCAATGAAGCTTCCCGTGACAAAGGAAATCTCCTCAGATGAAAACTAGCAAGAAGCTTTCTTAGAAACTTCTTGGTGATGCGTGAATTCATCTCACAGAGTTACACTTATTTTTCGTGGAGCAGTCCATTAACACGTTCTTTGAGGAACCTGAGAAGGTCTTCTTTGGATACTGAGGCCTACGCTCATAAAGAAATACCATCAGTTCAAAACATGAAAGAAGCTTTCTGAGAAACTTCTTTCTGATCTGTCCATTCACCTCAGAGAGTTACACCTTAGACCACAGGAAGCAGTTTGCTAACACTCTTTCAGGGAAACTGCAAAGTGATATTTGGGAGTCCATAGGGGCCCATGGTGAAAAAGGAAATATCCTCACATAATAACTAGAGGGAAGCTTTCTGAGAGATCTGCAAAGTGATATTTTGGATACTTCTTAACGCAATGAAGCATACGGTGACAAAGGAAATATCCTCAGATGGAAACTAGAAAGAAGCATTCTTAGAAAATTCTCGGTGGTGTGTGAATACATCTCACAGGTTTACACTAATGTTTCGTGGAGCAGTCCATTAACACTGTCTTTGAGGAAATTGAGAAGGGCTTCTTTGGATACTGAGGCCTTCACTCATAAAGGAAATACCATCAGTTCAAAACATGAAAGAAGCTTTCTGAGAAACTGCTTCCTGATCTGTGTATTCATCTCAGAGAGTTACACCTTAGACCACAGGAAGCAGTTTGCTAACACTCTTTTCATGGAATCTGCAAAGTGATATTTGGGAGCCTATAGGGACCCATGGTGAAAAAGGAAATATCCTCAGATAATAATTAGAGAGAAGCTTTCTGAGAGATTGCTTTCTGATGTGTGACTTCATCACACAGAGTTCCACACTTCCCTTCTTGGAACAGTTTGCTAACACTGTTGCCGTGGATTCTGCAAAGTGATATTTGGGAACCCTTAGGGGCCCATGGTGAAAAAGGAAATAACATCACATAGTACCTAGAGAGAAGCTTTCTGAGAGATTGCTTTCTGATGTGTGACTTCATCATACAAAGTTCCACACTTCCCTTCTTGGAACAGTTTGCTAGCACTGTTGTGGTGGATTCTGAAAAGTGATATTTGGGAACCCTTAGGGGCCCATGGTGAAAAAGGAAATAACATCACATAGTACCTAGAGAGAAGCTTTCTGAGAGATTGCTTTCTGATGTGTGCCTTCATCACACAGAGTTCCACCCTTCGCTCTGATGGTAGTTTCCTTTGCTGTGCAGAAACTCTTTAGTTTAATTAGATCACATTTGTCAATTTTGGCTTTTGCTGCCGTTGCTTTTGGTGTTTTAGACATGAAGTCCTTGCCCATGCCTATGTCCTGAATGGTACTACCTAGATTTTCTTCTAGGGTTTTTATGGTATTAGGTCTAACATTTAAGTCTCTAATCCATCTTGAATTAATCTTCGTATAAGGAGTAAGGAAAGGATCCAGTTTCAGCTTTCTACTTATGGCTAGCCAATTTTCCCAGCACCATTTATTAAATAGGGAATCCTTTCCCCATTTCTGGTTTCTCTCAGGGTTGTCAATGGTCAGATGGCTGTAGATGTGTGGTATTATTTCTGTGGACTCTGTTCTGTTCCATTGGTCTATAGCTCTGTTTTGGTACCAGTACCATGCTGTTTTGGTTACTGTAGCCTTGTAGTAGAGTTTGAAGTCAGGTAGCGTGACGCCTCCAGCTTTGTCCTTTTGACTTAGGATTGTCTTGGCAATGCGGGCTCTTTTTTGGTTCCATATGACCTTTAAAGCAGTTTTTTCCAATTCTGTGCAGAAACTCATTGGTAGCTTGATGGGGATGGCATTGAATCTATAAATAACCTTGGGCAGTATGGCCATTTTCACGATATTGATTCATCCTATCCATGAGCATGGTATGTTCTTCCATTTGTTTGTGTCCTCTTTGATTTCACTGAGCAGTGGTTTGTAGTTCTCCTTGAAGAGGTCCTTTACATCCCTTGTAAGTTGGATTCCTAGGTATTTTATTCTCTTTGAAGCAATTGTGAATGGAAGTTCATTCCTGACTTGGCTCTCTGCTTGTCTGTTACTGGTGTATAAGAATGCTTGTGATTTTTGCACATTAATTTTGTATCCTGAGACTTTGCTGAAGTTGCTTATCAGCTTAAGGAGATTTTGAGGTGAGACGATGGGGTTTTCTAAATATACAATCATGTCATCTGCATACAGGGACAATTTGACTTCTTCTTTTCCTAACTGAATACCCTTGATTTCTTTCTCTTGCCTGATTGCCCTAGCCAGAACTTCCAACTCTATGTTGAATCGGAGGGGTGAGAGAGGGCATCCCTGTCTTGTACCAGTTTTCAAAAGGAATTTTTCCAGTTTTTGCCCATTCAATATGATATTAGCTGTGGTTTTGTCGTAAATATCTCTTATTATTTTGAGGTACGTTGCATCAATACCGAATTTATTGAGCGTTTTTAACATGAAGAGCTGTTGAATTTTGTCAAAAGCTCTTTCTACATCTATTGAGATAATCATATGGTTCTTGACTTTGTTTCTGTTTATATGCTTGGATTATGTTTATTGATTTGCGAATGTTGAACCAGCCTTGCATCCCAGGGATGAAGCCCACTTGATCACGTTGGATAAGCTTTTGGAGGTGCTGCTGATTCCGGTTTGCCAGTATTTTATTGAGGATTTTTGCATCGATGTTCATCAGGGATATTGGTCAAAAATTCTCTTTTTTTGTTGTGTCTCTGCCAGGCTTTGGTATCAGGATGATGTTGGCCTCATAAAATGAGTTAGGGAGGATTCCTCCTTTTTCTATTGATTGGAATAGTTTCAGAAGGAATGGTACCAGCTCCTCCTTGTACCTCTGGTAGAATTCAGCTGTGAATCCATCTGGTCCCTGGACTTTTTTTGGTGGGTAGGCTACTAATTGTTGCCTCAATTTCAGAGCCTGCTATTGGTCTATTCAGGGATTCAACTTCTTCCTGGTTTAGTCTTGGGAGAGTGTAAGTGTCCAGGAAATTATCCATTTCTTCTAGATTTTCTAGTTGATTTGTGTAGAGGTGTTTATAGTATTCTCTGATGGTAGTTTGTATTTCTGTGGGGTCAGTGGTGATATCCCCTTTATCATTTTTTATTGCATCTATTTGATTCCTCTCTCTTTTCTTCTTTATTAATCTTCCTAGCGGTCTGTCAATTTTGTTGATCTTTTCAAAACACGAACTCCTGGATTCATTGATTTTTTTGGAGGGTTTTTTGTGTCTCTATCTCCTTCAGTTCTGCTCTGATCTGAGTTATTTCTTGACTTCTGCTAGCTTTTGAATGTGTTTGCTCTTGCCTCTCTTGTTCTTCTAATTGTGACGTTAGAGTGTCAATTTTAGATCTTTCCAGCTTTCTCTTGTGGGCATTTAGTGCTATAAATTTCCCTCTACACACTGCTTTAAATGTGTCCCAGCGATTCTGGCATGTTATATCTTTCTTCTCATTGGTTTCAAATAACATCTTTATTTCTGCCTTCATTTCGTTATGTAAGCAGTAGTCATTCAGGAGCAGGTTGTTCAGTTTCCATGTAGTTTTTTGTAGTTTTCATCTGTGTATATTTCCTTTGTCACCGTAAGCGTCAATGTGCTAAGAAGGATCCCATAGGGGATTAACAGAAAACTTTGTTAGCAAACTGATCACTGAAGAGAATCGTGTAATTCTTTGAGTTGCATTCACACATGGCATTGCAGTTTCTTAGAAGGCTTCGTTACATTTTTGATCTGAGGGTATTTCCTTTTTCACCAATGCCCTAAATGAACTCCCAAATATGACTTTGCAGAATCCACGACAACAGTGTTAACAAACTCTTCAAAGTAGGGAAAGGTGGAACTCTGTGTGATGAAGTCACACATCAGAAAGCAATCTCTAAGGAAGCTACTCTCTAGTTATTATCTGAGGATATTACTGTTTTTACCCATGGGCCCTTATGGGCTCCCAAATATCTCTTTGCAGAATCCACGCCAACAGTGTTAGCAAACTGTTCCAAGAAGGGAAGTGTGGAACTCTGTGTGATGAAGTTACACAGCAGAAAGCAATCTTTCAGATAGCTTCTCTCTAGTAATCACGTGAGGATATTTCCTTTTCCCCATCGGCCTCTATGGGCTCCCAAATATCACCTTGCAGAATCCACGACAACAGTGTTAGCAAACTGTTCCAAGAAGGGAAGGGTGGAACTCTGTGTGATGAAGTCACACATCAGAAAGCAATCTCTCAGAAAGCTTCTCTCTAGTTATTATCTGAGGATATTTCCTTTTTCACCATGGGCCCCTATGGGCTGCCAAATATCACAGTGCAGATTCCACGACAACAGTGTTAGCAAACTGTTCCAAGTAGGGAAGTTTGGAACTCTGTGTGATGAAGTCACACATCAGAAAGCAATCTCTCAGAAAGCTTCTCTCTAGTTATTATGTGAGGATATTTCCTTTTTCATCTTGGGCCCCTACGGGCTCAATAATTTCACTTTGCAGATTCCACGAAAAGAGTGTTAGCAAACTGCTTCCTGAGGTCTGAGGTGTACCACTATGAGATGAATTTACAGATCATAAAGAAGTTTCTCAGAAAGATTCCTTCACGTTTGAACTGATGATATTTCCTTTATCAGCGTAGGCCTCAAAACGATCCAAAGAAGCCCTTCTCAGATTCCTCAAAGACAAGTGTTAATGGACTGCTCCCCGAAACATAAGTGAAACTGTGAGATGAACTCAAACATCACAAAGAAGTTTCTAGGAAAGCTTCTTCTAGTTATCATCTGAGGATATTTTCCTTTCTCACCGTAATCTTCTATGCACTAAGAAGCATCCCATTGCAGATTTCCAGAAAAGTGTTAGCAAAACTGATCACTGAAGAGAAACGTGTAATTCTGTGAGTTTGCTTCACACATGGCAATGCAGTTTCGAGAAGGCTTCTTTCCACTTTGATCTGAGGATATTCCCACTTTTTCACCATAGCCCTCATGAGGTCCCAACTATCACGTGCCAAATCCTCGTCACAGTGTTGCAAACTGTTCGAAGAAGGGAAGGGTGGAATTCTGTGTGTGAAGTCACACATCAGAATCAATCGCTCAGAGAGATTCTTCCTCTAGTTATATGTGGTAATATTTCCTTCCTTTCACCATGTGCCCCTATGGGCTCCCAAATATCACTTTGCAGAATCCACGATAACAGTGTTAGCAAACTATTCTAAGAAGCGAAGGGTGGAACTCTGTGTGATGAAATCACACATTAGAAAGCAATCTCTCAAAGCTTCTCTCTAGTTATTATCTGAGGATATTTCCTTTTTCACCATGGGCCCCTATGGGCTCCGAAATATCACCTTGTAGATTCCACGAAAAGAGTGTTAACAACTGTTTCCTGAGTTCTAAGGTGTAACTCTGGGAGATGAATTCACAGAGCAGAAAGAAGTTTCTCATAAATCTTCTTTCAAGTTTTGAACTGAGGATATTTCCTTTATCAGCGTAGGCCTCAATGCGATCCAAAGATGCCATTCTCAGGTTCCTCAAAGACAGTGTTAATGGACTGCTCCACGACACTTAAGTGTACCTCTGTGAAATGAATTCACATATCGCTAAGAAGTTTCTAAGAAAGCTTCTTTCCGAGTTTCAGTCATCTTAGGATAGGACCTTTGTCACCGTTAGCTGTAATTGCGTAAAGAAATTCTATTCAGAGTTCCAGAAAACTTTGTTAACAACTGATCACTTGACGAGAAACTTTGTACCTGATAGGTTCATTCACACATGGCAATGCATTTTCTCAGAAGGGCTTCTTTCCAGTTTGATCTGTGATATTTCCTTTTTCACCAAGCCCTCAATGAGCTCACAATATCACTTTACAGAGCACGACAACAGTGTATTAGCAAACGTTTCTAAAGAAAGGAAGGGGAAACTCTCTGTGAGGGAGTCACACAGATCAGAAAGCAATCTCTACAAAAGCTTCTCTCTAGTTATTATGTGAGGATATTTCCTTTTCACAACCATGTGTCCCCTATGGCCTCCCAAATATCCTTTGCAGATGGCGATCTACGAAAAGTGTGTTAGGCAACTCTTTCCGGAGGTCTAATTTTGGTAACCTCTGTGAGATGAATTCACATCAAAATTGCTCAGAAAGCTTCTTCACGTTTTGAACTGATTATATGTCCTTTATCAGCGTAGGCCTCAATACGATCAAAAGAAGCCCTTTTCATGTTCCTCAAGACAGTGTTTATGAGACTGCTCCAACAGAACATAAGTGTAACTCTGTGAGATGAATTCACACAACATTCACCAAGAAGTTGTCTAAGAAGCGTCTTTTCTACGATGGCCGAATAGGGAAACAGCTCCGTCTCCAAACTCCCTGGCGAAGCGACACTGAATACTTGGAGATTTCTTGCATCTTCACTGAGGTACTGGGTCATCCACTAGGGAGTGCTGGACAATTGGTGCTGGTCAGTTGCTGCAGCCTGCCGCTCGAGCTGAATCACGGCGAGGAAGTGGTGATGTTGTGAATTCATCTCACAGAGTTACACTGATGTTTAGTGGAGCAGTCCCCATTGACACTGTCTTGAGGAACCTGAGAAAGGACTTCTTTGGATCGCTTGAGGCCTAACGCTGAAAAGTTATAATATCATCCGTTCAAAACGTGAAAGAATCTTTTCTGAAACTTCTTTCTGATCTGTGAAATTTCATCTCACAGGGTTTGGGACAAAAAAAAAAAAAAAAAAAAGAAAAACTTAGAACCTCAAGGAAGCAGTTTGGCTAACAACTTGTTCGTAGGAATCTGTCAAGGATATTTGGGAGCCGTAGGGTCAGCAGGGAGAAAAAGGAAATATCCTCAGATAACAACTAGACAGAAGGCTTGTCGAGAGATTATCTTTACTGATAGTGTGACTTCATCACACAAGAGTTCACATTTCCACCCTTCCTTTTTCATTGGAAACGTAATGCTAACGTTGTCCGTGGATTGTGCCAAGGTGATCTGTTGGGCCCGATCATTGACGGGCTATCGTGAAAAGGACAATCCCAGATAGAATTAGCGCGGCGTTTTCTGCGGATGGTTTTCGATGTGTGCTTCCCACACGTACGTTCGCTTCCCCCCCACTCCCTGCTTTGCCCAGTGTTGCCTACCACCTCTTAGTTGTCCGTGGTTTCTTCCAGTGCCACTCTTTGGGCGGCATTCTTTTGCCACCGCTCGGGGGGCCCCCGAATCCGATCCTCCGGTCCCACCTGGCCGGAAAGCCTATCGGCGCCCCATGCCTGGTTCTGTGGTCCCTGCCCCTCAGCAGCTTTCCCGTTTCTCTTCCGTGATCCGTTTGCTGACCCATTGTCTGGAAAGTCTGAATTTAGATACTTCTTATCGAAAATGAAGCGTACTGTAAGACAGGATATCGGGGGGTCCTCCGCTGACCACGAGACAGCAGGCTTTCGACAAACTTCTTGGTTGTTTGTGTGACTTTCGTTCTCACAGAACTACAATTATTTGTTCATGGAGAGCAGTCCAATTCCCATTGTCCCCTTTGAGGACCTGAGAAGGGGATTGTTGGGATCTAATTGAGGCTTACGGCTGATAGAAGGAAATATCATCATGTCAAAACGTGAAAAGCATATGTCTGGGAGACTGCTTTTCTGATCTTGAATTCATACTCCTTCATCTCCACCTGAGTTCAACTTAGATAAAGCCATCAGGACGCAGTTTGCTAACCCTACTTTCATGGGCATAACGGCAAAACGTGTATTTGGCAAAACCTATCTGAGACCCCTGGGCGAGAAACGGTACTCTCCTCATTCACTCATAACTCGCGGGCCGCTTTTCCTGCACGCGCTGGCGTTCTGTATGTGTGCTTTCATCACACAGAGTTCCCCACCCTTGGCCTCTTACTTGGAACAGTGTGCTAACATACACTGTTTTCGTGGATTCGCGCAAAACTGATATTTGGGAAAAAAAAGGTGATTTGGGAATCTTACCCAACATTGAGGATAAATTTTGAAAGAAAAACATCCTACAAGACAAAACTACTGGAACGAGATCCGTCGGAGAAACAACGCACAGTTCCATGGGATGAATGCAACTCACAGAGTGCAACACGTCTCTCTTCAACTTCGATAGTACCGGGTTGCTAACAACCGTTGGTTTATGGAAGTCTATGCAGTTTGAGAATACATTCGAAAAGCCATGCTTACCAGCTTCCGGAGCAACTGCCAGCCAAATATAAACGGTGAGCCACCCGAGGAAATAAACGTACGACATCAACCCGATAAAACTAAAAGAAACGATTTCGGCGTCAGGAACCTCATCTTGGTGGCTGTGATGCATTACCTCCTACCCCAGAGTATCCCCTTCTGTTATTCACTGGGGCCGGGCGTCCATTACCCTCGCGTCCTTAGCAGGAAACCTGCGAAGGCTTCTCCGGAGCGTAGGCTTCGACTGCACACTGGCGCCAGTGCTCACAGAAATGACAACTAATCGTCCCACTCACTTCACGCCCCGGTACAACGACCGTTCTTTCTTGAAGCAACTCTTTCTTTCGGCTATTTGGAACTTCAGCTCCAGAAGATTTTCCAACTTAGACACGCGATACAGTTAAGGATTAGCAGAGTTTGCATAACACTCTTCTGTTCCCGATAGACTGAAATCCGGAAAAGTGCATATTGGTGAGCGCAAATGTAGACGGACGACCATGTGAAAAAGGGAAATGATCCAAACCATAAGAACTTAGAAGGGTAAGTGCTTGCTGGCGAAGAATTGCTAATTCTGATGTGGATAGTACTTAGCCTCACAGCAGAGTTAACACAAAGCATTACAGCCTCCCCCTCTCTTGGGAAATACTGTGCAATTCAATGACCACTGTTTGCAGTTGGATATTTCGTGCAAAATTGAAGGCGTTTGCGCAGGCCCATAAGGGTCCCATGGTGAAAAGAAAATATCCCTAACATGTTAATAAGTATAGAGAGAACGCTTCTGATGGTTACTGCCCTTATCACATAGAGTTCCAGACGTCTTGCACTCCCCGCGCGTTCTTGGAACAAGTTGCTTACACTGTTCGTGCCGGGGATGCCTTCTGTGTCGTGCAAGTGATCATTTGGATAGCCCATAGGACCCCCAGGGTGAAAAGGAAATTTCCTCACTTAATAAATAACGGGAGAGAGTAATGCAATGCGGGAGAACACGTGCGTATCTGATAGTGTGCCTTCATGCAGCACAGATTTCCAATAGCTTGGTCTTCTTGGAACAGTTCTGCTACACTAGTTGCAGAGATATCTTGCAAAGGCTGATAATGGGAGAGCGTCTTGAGGGCCTTGGTGAAAAAATTTAAATAATCCCAGATCAAAAACTGGAAAGAAGCCTGTCTGAGTAAGGGTGAACCTGCATTGCCATGTGTGAAAATGCACTCCAGAGATAACCAGCCGTTTCGCTTCAAGTGGTCAGATTTTTGCTAACACAGTTTTTATCTGAAACTCTAGGCAATTAGATACTATTCGTAGACGCTTAAGCGGCAAAGGAAGGCTTTGGTGTCCAGAAAGGAAATCTCCCGAGATAAAAATTAAGAAATCAAGTCTTATCACTATGCCTCTGAGGAAAGTCATCTTAGGTGATGTGTGAATTGCGAGTACTCACGCTGAGATTAGGACTTATGGGTTTCGTGGGAGCATGCCAGCGCATAGAACACTGTCTGTGGAGGAAGCACACAGTATGCAGAACGGGTTGACTTTGAAATCTTATTGAGGCCTACGGCTGATATAGTGCGAGATCGATCAGTTTAAAACGTGAAAGAAGCGTTGTTGAGGAATCCTATCTTTCTGATCCGGTTGAGTTCAACATCTCACAAGTTACAAATTATATCCCACTCTAGAAGCAAGTTTGCTAAGTCCACTCTTGTTCGTTGGAATCCTGCAAAGTAATATTTCGTAGCCCGCAGCTAGGGGCCAATGGGTTAAAAAAGCGCAAATATCCTCACGTAATAAGCTTAGAGGCGAAGCGTTTCTGAGAAATTGGCTTTTCCTAATGTGGTGAACTTTAGAACACAGAGTTCCAGCCTAGCTCTTCCTCTCGAACAGTTTGGCGTAACACTGTTGTCGTGATATTCTGGCAAGTGAGATTTGTGGGAGCCCATAGAGGCCCTTGGTGAACGAGGAATATCTCTCAGCATAATAAACAGAGAAGAAGCAAGTTCAGTGAAGACTTCTCCTTTTCATGAGTTGTGTGATCTGTTCATCTCACAGAGTGAGCAAACCCGCCCTTCTGGGAAGCAGTTTTGGCTGACAGCTGTTTTCGGTGTTAGTCTCGCAAAGGTTACCTATTTGGGGAGCCAGTAGGCAGAGTGGTCGCAATGTGTGAAGATAGAAGTATCCGTTGATCAACCTAGTAAGCCATAAAGAGAGAGCTTTCTGATAGATTGCTCCCTTCCTGATAGTGTAGACTACAGCAAGCAGAGTTCGCTCCAGGTTCCAACCACCAACCAACCCTTACCCCTTCTTGCAAACACGTTTGCTAACACCATGATTTGTCGTGGATTCTACAAAGTGATAGTTGGGAGCCTCATTGTAGGTGCTATTGTGAACAAAGGGAAAACATCTCAAGTTCAAAACTGGAAAAAAAAAAGCCTTCTGAGAAACTAGGCATTGCCATGTGTGAATGTCAAAGCTCACAGAGTTACAACATTTCTGCTGTCAGTAGTCAATAGTCACGTTGCTAACACATTCTTTTCCTGGAAATCTGAGCAATTATAGAACTTCGTGCTGCGCCAATGAAGGGCTTACACACTGGATGACAAGAAATGATCCTCAGATGAACACTAGAAAAGATAACGCGGATCGCGATACGGAAGACTCTTCACCTACTGGTGAGGTGGGAAACTCCCATCCACAGAGATTGCACTTATGTTTCAGTGCAGGACTTGCCATTAACATTGTTACTTAGTAGGAAACTGTGAGAAGTAGGGCTAATGCCTATCTTGGGTGGATAATTACTTAGGCGCCGGCGCCTGATAAAGGAAATAATCACATCAGTTTAATAACTTAATATCGGCTTTCGGAGAATCTATTCTTCTGATCTCTGAATCATCATCACAGAAGTTACCACAACTAGACCTGAAAAAGCCAGATTGCTAAACAAGCTCGGGTTTCATGGAGATCTGAAAAAGTGACAATATTTGAGGAGACTCCTTACGGTCATCGCATGGTAGAAAAAAGGAAATATGCACAGATAATAATTAGAGGGAATGCTTTCGAGAAGATTGCTTGTCTGGAATGTGTGGGACTTCATCGACACAGCGTTAATGCCAAGATTTTCCACGCACCCTTCTCCTTCTTGGAATCAGTATTGGCTACACGTGTCCGTTGATTACTGCAAAGCCGACTAGTTGGGAGGCCCATAGGGACCACATGGTGAAAAAGAAAATAATATCCTCAACTTAATTAATAACTGAAGATAACGCCAGTATCCTGAGACATTGAGGCTTTCTGATGTGTGCCGTCAATCACACAAGATTTGTACGGCATCCATTTTGCCTTCTCTAGAAAAAAGTTTGCTGACACTAGTTTGTCCGGAATGGATTCTGCAAGTGATACTTTCGGGGAAACCCGATCATTGAGGGCTATGTGAAAAAGTAAATAGTCCGCAGATCAAAACTGTAAAGAAGGCCTTGTCTGAGAAACGCATATGAAATGTGTGAATAGCTTGTGACAGACTTACACATTTCTCATTCAGTGATTCAGTTTGCTAATCACAAGTTTTCTGGAAGCTTGCAATGGGAAGACTCTTCTTAACAACCCAATGGAAGTTATGGTGAAACCAAGGAAATATCGCTCAGAAGAAAAACAAGAAAGAAGAATTTTCATATATACCTCTAATCTTCGAGACCATGACTCTTCTTCGACGATCGTCGTGTTTGGTTGGCAAATGCTTCATCTCAGCCTCAGGACTGTAACGCAAATAGGTTGTTCATATTAGAGGCGCAGTCGTGATTACCGACACTGGGTCTTTGAGGAACCTTAGAGAAGGAAAGGTGTCGTTCTGGATACGATGCGGGTGGTATTGAGCTTAGCGCTGTTTTCAAAGGATGGGCAAATAATCTCATCATTGTTCACAAGAGACCGAGAAAAGAAAAATTTATAGGAGCTAAATCTTGTGGCTTTATCTGATCTGGACGAATCGCTGCACTTGCGGACTCGTTGTGTTTTACTGCGTACATCTCACAGGTTATCACCACATATGAAACAAATACCAGGGAAGCCAGTTTGCTACCCACCCGCAGACTCGGACCACGTCTCTTTCGTCGGACTCTGTGGTGACCAAACGTAAGACTTGGGGATCCCATAGGGGCCCCTGTGAAAAAGTCAATATCCCTCAGGGATACTAATCCATAAGAGACCAAAAAGCTTTCTGCGAGTATTGAGTTTCTGCGTTGAGCGGACCGCCCTTTAGAATTCATATCACAACGAGGGCTTTCGCAAGTCCAATCCTGAGCAAACTTACTCCTCATTCCTCTCCCCACTGGAACGGTACATATTTTTCTGCTGTCTCGTTATGTTTCACTGCTTGTGGCCGTTCCTCTGGCTGCTAGCAAAGTGAGTCTCTCTGGCGAGCCCATACGGGACGGCAGGGTGAAAACGGACCATAAGCAAGCCAGAATAACTAACTAGAGGGAAGCCTTTACTTCCGGAGCACAACGCCATAAGGAAACCCCCCACTCAGTCCACTCTCCGACACCCCCCCACAGTACGAACCTAGGGACGCGCCCTCACCATTTCCAGCCGCTCCGCCATTACGCCCGAGCTGTGAGCGCCCACCTCCCCATCCCGACGCGTTTCCCACCCATGCAACTGAATAACCCAACGCTCCTGGGGGGGGAAAAACCACGGGGAAACGACGCTGTCTTCCTGCGAGCTTGCGCTTTCTGATTTTTGGGGCCCTTTCATCCCCCAGCGTCTCCATTCTTCTCATTCTTACTATACCCTCTTTTGCCACCCACTGGTTGTCGTGGATTGGGATGGTAGGGCCCCCTGATATTCTGGGAGCCCATTGGGGACCATGGTGAAAAGGAAATATCCCTCACATAATAACTAGAGGGAAGCCTTCTGAAGATTCCTTTCTGATGTGTGCTGTCATCACACAGAGTTCCAAACCTCCGCTCTTGGAACAGTTTGCTAAACTGTTTGTCGGGGATTCTGCAAAAGGATATTGGGGGCTCATTGAGGGGCTATGTGGAAAAAGGAAATATCCTCCTATCAAACTGGAAAGAGCCTTCGAGAGAACTGCATTTCTGTGTGAATGCAACTCACGAAATATACCGTTTCTCTTCAGTGACAGTTTGCTAACACAGTTTTTTGCAAGGTGCAATTGGATACTTCTTAGGCAAGAAGCTTTCGGTGACAAAGGAAATTCCTCAGGGAAATATAAGAGAAGATTTCTGAAACTTCTTGGTGTGTGTGAATCATCTCCAAGAGTTCCTTTTGTTTCGTTGAGGCAGTCCATTAACATGTCCTTGAGAGACCTGAGAAGGCTTCTTGGATCGTAGGGAGCCCTACGCTTATAAAGGAAATACATCATTCAAAAACGTGAAAGAAGCTTTCGAGAAAATTCTTTCTGATCTGTGAATTCATCTCACAAGTTACAACTTCGAACTAAGGAAGCGGGTTTGCTAACACTCTGCGTGGAATATCCAAAGTGATATTGGGAGCCCTAGGGCCCGGTGAAAAGGAAATATGCTCCCATAATAACTAGAGAAAGCCATCCTGAGAGATTGCTTTCTGACCTGTGACTTCATCAAAGAGAATCCATCCGTTCCCTTCTCGGAACAGTTGCTAACACTGGTTGTCGGGATTCTGCAAAGTGATATTGGGAGCTCATTGAGGACTATGGTGAAAAAAGGAAATATCCTCAGATCAAAACTGGAAAGAAGCCTTCTGAGAAACTGCATTGCCATGTGTGAATAGACTCCCAGAATTACAGTTTCTCTCTTCAGTGATCAGTTGCTAACAAGTTTTTGAATCGGCAATGGGTATTTCTTAGTCGCGCAATGAAACTTCGGTGACAAAGGAAAATTCCTCAGACGAAAATTAAGAAGCTTTCTTAGAAAATTTCTTAGTGATGTGTGAATTCTACTCACGAGTTACACTTATGTTTCGTGAGGCAGTCCTTAACACTGTTCTTGAGGAAACTGAAAAGGGCTTCTTCATATCGCATGAGGCTTACGCTGATAAAGAAATATCATCAGTTCAAACTGAAAGAACTTTCTGAGAACCTTCTTTCTGGTCTGTGATTATCTCACAGAGTTACAACTTAGACCTCAGGAATTAGATAGGCAGTTTGCTATACACTACTTTTGGTGGAATCTGCAAAGTGTATTGAGAGCCCTAGGGGGCCCAGGGGAAAAAGGAAATATCCTCCGATATCATTAGAGAGAATTTTTCTCAGAGCCCTTTTTCGATGTGGTACTTCAATCACACGAGTTCCATTCCATCCCTTCCCTTTTTGGAATATTTGCTAACACTAGTGTCGTGGATTTGCAAAAGGATATTTGGGAGCTCATTGAGCGGCTATGTGGTTAAAAATAATATCCTCATATCAAAACTGGAAGAAGCCTTCTGAGAAACTGCATTGCCATGTGTGAAGCAACTCACAGAGGTACACTTTTTCCTTCATGATCAGTTTGCTAACACAGTTTCTGGAAATCTGGCAATTGTATCCTCTTAGTGCCACAAAGATTTCGCTGACAAAGGAATATCCTCAGAGGAAAACTAGAAGAAGCTTTCTAGGAAACTTCTGTGGTGATGGTGAATTCATCCAAGTGTACACTTATATTTCGTGGAGCAGTCATAACACTGCTTTGAGGAACCTGAAAAGGCTACTTTGGATCGTATTGTGGCCTAGATTGAAAAAGAAATATCATCAGTTAAAAACGTGAAAGAAGGGGGCGGGAGCAAGATGGCCGAATAGGAACGATCCAGTCTCCAACTCCCAGCGCGGCGACGACACAGAAGACCGGTGATTTCTTGCATTTTCAAAGAGGTACTGGGTCATCTCACTAGGTAGTGCCACATCGGTGCTGTCGCTGCTTGCAGCCTACCAGCGAGATGTGAAGCAGGGCGAGGCATCGCCTCACCTGGAAGCGCAAGGGAAGGGGATCCGTTTTCCTAGCCAGGGGAACTGAGACACACAAACACCTGGAAAATCGGGTAACTCCCACCCCAATACGCGCTGTAAGCATACAGGCACACCAGAGAATATTCCCAATCCTGGCCGGGAGGGTCCCACGCCCACAAGCCTCCCTCACTGCTCAAACACAGCAGCTCTGACCGCGATCTTCATCGCAAGGCAGGCAGCAGGCTGGGGGAGGGGCGCCCGCCATTGCTAGAGCTTAACTAGGTAAAACAAAGCCGCTGGGAAGCTCGAACTGGGTGGAGCTCACAGACTCAAGCGTCAAGGAGCCTGCCTGTCTCTGTATCCTCCACCTCTGGGGACAGCGCACAGCTGAAGACCAACAGGGGAAGTAGGGGAGCCGTGTGCAGACGCGAACGACTCTGTCTGACAGCTTTGGGGAGAGCCGTGGATCTCCCAACGTGGAGGTGAGATCTGAGAACGGACAGACTGCCGCTCAGGTGTGTCTCGACCCCTGAGTAGCCTAGCTGGAGAAACCCCACTAGGGGCAGTCTGACACCCCACACCTCACAGGGTGGAAGCACCCCTGAGAGGAACTTCCAAAGGAAGATAAGACAGGTACACTCGCTGTTCAGCAATATTCTATCTTCGGCAACCTCTGCTGCTGATACCCAGGCAAACAGGGTCTGGAGTGGACCTCAAGCAATCTCCAACAGACCAACAGACAGTCCTTCTGACTGTCAGAAGGAAAACTATCAAACAGGAAGGACACCTATACCAAAACCCCATCAGTACGTCACCACCATCAAAGACCAGAGACAGATAAAACCACAAAGATGGGGAAGAAGCAGGGCAGAAAAAGCTGGAAATTCAAAAAATAAGAGCGCATCTCCCCCTGCGAAGGAGCGCAGCCCATCGCCAGCAACGGATCAAAGCTGGTCAGAGAATGACTTGGACGAGAGGAGAGAAGAAGGCTTCAGTCCATCAAACTTATCAGAGCTAAAGGAGGAATTACGTACCCAGCGCAAAGAAACTAAAAATCTTGAAAAAGAGTGGAAGAATTGACAGCTAGACTAATTAATGCAGAGAAGATCATAAACGAAATGACAGAGATGAAAACCATGACACGACAAATACGTGACAAATGCACAAGCTTCAGTAACCGACTCGATCAACTGGAAGAAAGAGTATCAGCGATTGAAGATCAAATGAATGAAATGAAGCGAGAAGAGAAACCAAAAGAAAAAAGAAGAAAAAGAAATGAGCAAAGCCTGCAAGAAGTATGGGATTACGTAAAAAGACCAAATCTACGTCTGATTGGGGTGCCTGAAAGTGAGGGGGAAAATGGAACCAAGTTGGAAAACACTCTTCAGGATATCATCCAGGAGAACTTCCCCAACCTAGTAGGGCAGGACAACATTCAAATTCAGGAAATACAGAGAACGCCACAAAGATACTCCTCCAGAAGAGCAACTCCAAGACACATCATTGCCAGATTCACCAAGTTGAAATGAAGGAAAAAATCTTAAGGGCAGCCAGAGAGAAAGGTCGGGTAACCCACAAAGGGAAGCCCATCAGACTAACAGCAGATCTCTCGGCAGAAACTCTACAAGCCAGAAGAGAGTGGGGGCCAATATTCAACGTTCTTAAAGAAAAGAATTTTAAACCCAGAATTTCATATCCAGCCAAACTAAGTTTCATAAGTGAAGGAGAAATAAAATCCTTTACAGATAAGCAAATGCTTAGAGATTTTGTCACCACCAGGCCTGCCTTACAAGAGACCCTGAAGGAAGTCCTAAACATGGAAAGGAACAACCGGTACCAGCCATCACAAAAAACATGCCAAAATGTAAAGACCATCGAGGCTAGGAAGAAACTGCATCAACTAACGAGCAAAATAACCAGTTAATATCATAATGGCAGGATCAAGTTCACACATAACAATATTAACCTTAAATGTTAATGGACTAAATACTCCAATTAAAAGACACAGACTGGCAAACTGGATAAAGAGTCAAGACCCATCAGTCTGCTGTATTCAGGAGACCCATCTCACATGCAGAGACATACATAGGCTCAAAATAAAGGGATGGAGGAAGATCTACCAAGCAAATGGAGAACAAAAAAAGCAGGGGTTGCAATCCTTGTCTCTGATAAAACAGACTTTAAACCATCAAAGATCAAAAGAGACAAAGAAGGCCATTACATAATGGTAAAGGGATCAATTCAACAGGAAGAGCTAACTCTCCTAAATATATAAGCACCCAATACAGGAGCACCCAGATTCATAAAGCAAGTCCTTAGAGACTTACAAAGAGACTTAGACTCCCATACAATAATAATGGGAGACTTCAACACTCCGCTGTCAACATTAGACAGATCAACGAGACAGAAAGTTAACAAGGATATCCAGGAATTGAACTCATCTCTGCACCAAGCGGACCTAATAGACATCTATAGAACTCTCCACCCCAAATCAACAGAATATACATTCTTCTCAGCACCACATCGCACTTATTCCAAAATTGACCACATAATTGGAAGTAAAGCACTCCTCAGCAAATGTAAAAGAACAGAAATTATAACAAACTGTCTCTCAGACCACAGTGCAATCAAACTAGAACTCAGGACTAAGAAACTCAATCAAAACCGCTTAACTACATGGAAACTGAACAACCTGCTCCTGAATGACTACTGGGTACATAACGAAATGAAAGCGGAAATAAAGATGTTCTTTGAAACCAATGAGAACAAAGATACAACATACCAGAATCTCTGGGACACATTTAAAGCAGTGTGTAGAGGGAAATTTATAGCACTAAATGCCCACAAGAGAAAGCAGGAAAGATCTAAAATTGACACTCTAACATCACAATTAAAAGAACTAGAGAGACAAGAGCAAACACATTCAAAAGCTAGCAGAAGGCAAGAAATAACTAAGATCAGAGCCGAACTGAAGGAGATAGAGACAGAAAAAACCCTCCAAAAAATCAATGAATCCAGGAGTTGGTTTTTTGAAAAGATCAACAAAATTGACAGACCGCTAGCAAGGCTAATAAAGAGGAAAAGAGAGAGGAATCAAATAGATGCAATAAAAAATGATAAAGGGGATATCACCACTGACCCCACAGAAATACAAACTACCATCAGAGAATACTATAAACGCCTCTACGCAAATCAACTAGAAAATCTAGAAGAAATGGATAAATTCCTGGACACTTACACTCTCCCAAGGCTAAACCAGGAAGAAGTTGAATCCCTGAATAGACCAATAGTAGGCTCTGAAATTGAGGCAACAATTAATAGCCTACCCACCAAAAAAAGTCCAGGACCAGATGGATTCACAGCTGAATTCTACCAGAGGTACAAGGAGGAGCTGGTACCATTCCTTCTGAAACTATTCCAATCAATAGAAAAAGAGGGAATCCTCCCTAACTCATTTTATGAGGCCAACATCCTCCTGATACCAAAGCCTGGCAGAGACACATCAAAAAAAGAGAATTTTAGACCAATATCCCTGATGAACATTGATGCAAAAATTCCCAATAAAATACTGGCAAACCGGATTCAGCAGCACATCAAAAAGCTTATCCACCATGATCAAGTGGGCTTCATCCCTGGGATGCAAGGCTGGTTCAACATTCGCAAATCAATAAATGTAATCCAGCATATAAACAGAACCAAAGACAAGAACCACATGATTGTCTCAATAGATGCAGAAAAGGCTTTTGACAAAATTCAACAGCCCTTCATGCTAAAAACGCTCAATAAATTCGGTATTGATGGAACGTACCTCAAAATAATAAGAGCTATTTATGACAAACCCACAGCTAATATCATACTGAATGGGCAAAAACTGGAAAAATTCCCTTTGAAAACTGGCACAAGACAGGGATGCCCTCTCTCACCACTCCTATTAAACATAGTGTTGGAAGTTCTGGCTAGGGCAATCAGGCAAGAGAAAGAAATCAAGGGTATCCAGTTAGGAAAAGAAGAAGTCAAATTGTCCCTGTTTGCAGATGACATGATTGTATATTTAGAAAACCCCATCGTCTCAGCCCAAAATCTCCTTAAGCTGATAAGCAACTTCAGCAAAGTCTCAGGATACAAAATTAATGTGCAAAAATCACAAGCATTCTTATACACCAGTAACAGACAAGCAGAGAGCCAAATCAGGAATGAACTTCCTTTCACAATTGCTTCAAAGAGAATAAAATACCTAGGAATCCAGCTTACAAGGGATGTAAAGGACCTCTTCAAGGAGAACTACAAACCACTGCTCAGCGAAATAAAAGAGGACACAAACAAATGGAAGAACATACCATGCTCATGGATAGGAAGAATCAATATCGTGAAAATGGCCATACTCCCCAAGGTTATTTATAGATTCAATGCCATCCCCATCAAGCTACCAATGAGTTTCTTCACAGAATTGGAAAAAACTGCTTTAAAGTTCATATGGAACCAAAAAAGGGCCCGCATTGCCAAGACAATCCTAAGTCAAAAGGACAAAGCTGGAGGCGTCACGCTACCTGACTTCAAACTATACTACAAGGCTACAGTAACCAAAACAGCATGGTACTGGTACCAAAACAGAGATATAGATCAATGGAACAGAACAGAGTCCTCAGAAATAATACCACACATCTACAGCCATCTGATCTTTGACAAACCTGAGAGAAACAAGAAATGGGGAAAGGATTCCCTATTTAATAAATGGTGCTGGGAAAATTGGCTAGCCATAAGTAGAAAGCTGAAACTGGATCCTTTCCTTACCCCTTATACGAAGATTAATTCAAGATGGATTAGAGACTTAAATGTTAGACCTAATACCATAAAAACCCTAGAAGAAAATCTAGGTAGTACCATTCAGGACATAGGCATGGGCAAGGACTTCATGTCTAAAACACCAAAAGCAATGGCAGCAAAAGCAAAAATTGACAAATGGGGTCTAATTAAACTAAAGAGCTTTTGGACAGCAAAAGAAACTACCATCAGAGTGAACAGGCAACCTACAGAATGGGAGAAAATTTTTGCAACCTACTCATCTGACAAAGGGCTAATATCCAGAATCTACAAAGAACTCAAACAAATATACGAGAAAAAAACAAACAACCCCATCAAAAAGTGGGGAAAGGATATGAACAGACATTTCTCAAAAGAAGATATTCATACAGCCAACAGACACATGAAAAAATGCTCATCATCACTCGCCATCAGAGAAATGCAAATCAAAACCACAATGAGATACCATCTCACACCAGTTAGAATGGCAATCATTAAGAAGTCAGGAAACAACAGGTGTTGGAGAGGATGTGGAGAAACAGGAACACTTTTACACTGTTGGTGGGATTGTAAACTAGTTCAACCATTATGGAAAACAGTATGGCAATTCCTCAAGGATCTAGAACTAGAGGTACCATATGACCCAGCCATCCCACTACTGGGTATATACCCAAAGGATTATAAATTATTCTACTACAAAGACACATGTACACGTATGTTTATTGCGGCACTATTCACAATAGCAAAGACTTGGAATCAACCCAAATGTCCATCTGTGACAGACTGGATTAAGAAAATGTGGCACATATACACCATGGAATACTATGCAGCCATAAAAAAGGATGAGTTTGCGTCCTTTGTAGGGACATGGATGCAGCTGGAAACCATCATTCTTAGCAAACTATCACAAGAACAGAAAACCAAACACCGCATGTTCTCACTCATAGGTGGGAACTGAACAATGAGATCACTTGGACTCCGGAAGGGGAACATCACGCACTGGGGCCTATCATGGGGAGGGGGCAGGGGGGAGGAGGGAGGGCTTGCATTGGGGAGTTATACAAGATATAAATGATGAATTGATGGGTGCTGACGAGTTGATGGGTGCAGCACACCAACATGGCATAAGTATACATATGTAACAAACTTGCACGTTATGCACATGTACCCTAGAACTTAAAGTATAATAAAAAAAAAAAAAAAATTCAAATGGCTTATAACAAAAAAAAAAAAAACGTGAAAGAAGCTTTCTGAGAAACTTCTTAGTGCTCTGTGAATTCATCTCACAGAGTTATAAATTAGACCTCAGGAAGCAGTGTGCTAACACTCTTTTCGTGGAATCTGCAAAGACATATTTAGAGGCCATAGGGGCCCATGGTGAAAAACGAAATATCCTCAGATAATAACTAGAGAGAAGCTTTCTGAGAGATTGCTTTCTGATGTGTGACTTCATCACACAGAGTTCCACCCTTCCCTTCTGGGAACAGTTTGCTAACACTGTTGTCGTGGATTCTGCAAAGTGATGTTTGGCATCCCATTAGGGCCCATGGTGAAAAGGAAATAACCTCACATAATAACTAGAGATGGTTTCTGACAGACTGCTTTCTGATGTGTGACTTCATCACACAGAATTCCACGCATCCCGTACTGGAGCAGTATGCTAACACTGTTGTTGTGGATTCCGCAAAGTCATATTTGGGAGCTCTTTGAGGGCTATAGTGAAAAAGGAAATATCCTCTGATCAAAACTGAAAAGAAGCCTTCTGAGGAACTGCATTGCCATGTGGGAATGCAACTCACAGAGTGACACTTTCTCTTCAGTGATTACTTTACTAACACAGTTTTCTGGAAATCTGCAATTAGATACTTCTTAGCGCAATGAAGCTTACGGTGACAAAGGAAAAGTCCCCAGATGAAAACTAGAAAGAAGCTTTCTTAGAAACTTCTTGGTGACCTGTGAATTCATCTCACAGAGTTAGACTTCTGTTTCGTGGAGCAGTCTATTAACACCGTCTTTGAGGAAACTAAGAAGTGCTTCTTTGGATCGCTTTGAGGCCTACGCTCATAAAGGAAATATCATCAGTTCAAAACGTGAAAGAAGCTATCTGAGAAACTTTTTCTGATTTGTGAATTCATCTCACAGAGTTACAATTCAGACCTCAGGAAGCAGTTTGCTAACACTCTTTTCGTGGAATCTACAAAGTGATATTTGGGAGCCCTTGGGGGCCCACGGTGAAAAAGGAAATATCCTCACATAATAACTATAAAGAAGCTTTATGAGAGATTGCTTTCTGATGTGTGACTTCATCACACAGAGTTCCACCCTTCCCTTCTTGGAACAGTTTGCCAACACTGTTATCGTGGATTCTGCTAAGTGATATTTGGGAGCTCCTTGAGGGCTATGATGATAAAGGAAATATCCTCAGATCTAAACTGGAAAGAAGTCTTCTGAGAAACTGCATTGCCATATGTGAATGCAACTCACAATGTTACACGTTTCTATTCTATGATCAGTTTACTAACACAGTTTTCTGGAAATCTGCAATGGGATACTTCTTAGCGCAACGAAGCTTACGGTGACAAAGAAATGTCCTCAGAGGAAAACTAGAAAGAAGCTTTCTGAGAAACTTCTTGGTGATGTATGAATTCACCTCACAGAGTTACACTTATGTTTCGTGGAGCAGTCCATTAACACTGTCTTTGAGGAAGCTGAGAAGGGCTTCTTTGGATCGCATTGAGGCCTACGCTGATAAAGGAAATATCATCAGGTCCAAACGTGTAAGAAGCTTTCTGAGAAAGTTGTTTCTGATCTATGAATTCATCTCACAGAGTTACAAATTGGAACTCAGGAAGCAGCTTGCTAACACTCTTTTCGTGGAATATGAAAAGTGATATTTCGGAGCCCATAGAGGCCCATGGTGAAAAAGGAAATACCCTCACATAACAACTAGAGAGAAGCTTTCTTAGAGATTGCTTTGTGATGTGTGACTTCATCACACAGAGTTTCACCCTTCGCTTCTTGGAACAGTTTGGTAACACTGTTGTCGTGGATTCTGCAAAGTGATATTTGGGATCTCATTGAGGGCTATGGTGAAAAAGGAAATATCATCAGATCAAAACTGGAAAGAAGCCTTCTGAGAAACTGCATTGCCATGTGTGAATGCAACTCACAGAGTTACATATTTCTCTTCAGTGATCAGTTTGCTAACACAGTTTTCTGGAAGTCTGCAATTAGATTCTTCTTAGCGCAATGAAATTACGGTGACAAAGGAAACACCCTCAGATGAAAACTAGAAAGAAACCTTCTTAGAAATTTCTTGGTGATCTGTGAATTCATCTCACAGAGGTAGACTTATGTTTTGTGGAGCAGTTCATTAACACTGTCTTTGAGGAACTGGAGAAGGGCATCATTGGATTGTACTGAGGCCTAGGCTGATAATGGAAATATCATCAGTTCAAAACGTGAAAGAAGCTTTCTGAGAAACTTCTTCCTGATCTCTGAATTCATCTCACAGGGTTACAATTTAGACCTCAGGAAGCAGTTTGCTAAAACTCTTTTAGTGAAATCTGCAAAGTGATATTTGGGAGCCCATAGGCGCCCATCGTGAAAAAGGAAATATCCTCAGATGATGACTAGAGAGAAGCTTTCTGAGAGATTGCTTTCTGATATGTGACTTCATCACACAGAGTTCCACCCTCCCCTTCTTGGAACAGTTTGCTAACACTGTTGTCGTGGATTCTGCAAAGTGATATTTGGGAGCCCATAGTGGCCCATGGTGGAAAAGCAAATATCCTCACATAAAAAATAGAGAGAACCTTTCTGAGAGATTTCTTTCTGATATGTGACTTCATCAAATAGAGTTCTACCCTTCCCTTCTGGGGAGTTTGCTAACACTGTTGTCGTGGATTATGTAAAGTGATATTTAGGAGCTCATTGAGAGCTATGGTGAAAAAGGAAATATCCTCAGATCAAAACTGGAAACATGCCTTCTGAGAAAATGCATTGCCACGTGAGAATGCAACTCAAGGATTTACACGTTTCTGTTCAGTGATCAGTTTGCTAACACAGTTTTTGTAAATTTGCAATGGGATACTTCTTAGTGCAATGAACCTTATGGTGACGAAGGAAATATCGTCAGATGAAAACTAGAAAGAAGCTTTCTTTGAAACTTCTTGGAGATGTGTGAATTCATCTCACAGAGTTACACTTATGTTTCATGAAGCAGTCAACTAACACTGTCTTTGAGGAACCTAAGAAGGGCTTCTTTGGAACTTGTGGAATCCAACGCTGATAAAGGAAATATCATCAGTTCAAAACGGGAAAGAAGCTTCCTGAGAAACTTCTTTCTGATCTGTGAATTCATCTCACAGAGTAAGAATTTGGACCTCAGGAAGCAGTTTGCTAACACTCTTTTCGTGGAAACTGCAAAGTGATATTTGGGACCCCATACGGGCCCATGGTGAAAAAGGAAATATCCTCAGATAATAACTAGAGAGAAGTTTTCTGAGACATTGCTTTCTAATCTCTGACTGCAGCACACAGAATTCAACCCTTCTCTTCTTTTAACAGTTTGCTAATACTGTTGTCGTGGATTCTGCAAAGTGATAGTTGGGAGCCCACAGGGGCCCATGGTGAAAAAGGAAATATCCTCACATAACAACTAGAGAGAAGCTTTCTGAGAGATTGCTTTCTGATGGTTGACTTCATCACACAGAGTTCCACATTTCTCGTCTTGGAACAGTTTGCTAACACTGTTGTCGTGGATTCTGCAATGTGATATGTTGGAGCTCATGGAGGGCTATGGTGAAAAAGGAAATATCCTCGATCAAAACTGGAAAGAAGCCTTCTGAAAAACTGCATTGCCATTTGTGAATTCAACTCACAGTGTTACACGTTACTCTTCAGTGATCAGTTGGCTAACACAGTCTTCTGGAAATCTGCATTCGGATCTTTCTTAGAGCAATGAAGCTTACGGTGACAAAGGACATATCCTCAGATGAAAACTAGAAAGAAGCTTTCTTAGAAACTTCTTGGTGATGTGTGAATTCATCTCACAGAGTTACACTTATGTTTCGTGGAGCAGTCCATTCACACTGTCTTAGAGGAAACTGAGAAGGGCTTCTTTGGATCGCATTGAGGCCTACGCTGATAAAGGAATTATCATCAGTTTAAAACGTGAAAGAAGCTTTCTGAGCAACTTCTTTTTCATCTGTGAATTCATCTCACAGAGTTACACCTTAGACCTGAGGAAGCAGTTTCCTAGCACTCTTTTCTTGGAATCTGCAAAGTGATATATGGAGCCCATAGGGCGATATGGTGAAAAAGGAAATATCCTCACAATATGAAGAGAGAGAAGCTTTCTGAGAGATTGCTTTCTGATGGGTGGCTTCATCACACAGAGGTCCACACTTCTTTTCTTGGAACAGTTTGCCAACCCTGTTGTCGTGGATTCTGCAAAGTGATATTTGGGAGCCCATAGGGGCCCATGGTGAAAAAGGAAATACCCTCACATAATAACTAGAGAAGCTTTCTGAGAGATTGTTTTCTGATGGGTGACTTCATCACAAAGAGTTCCACCCTTCTCTTCTTGGAACAGTTTTCTAACACTGTTGCCGTGGATTCTGCAAAGTTATATGTAGGAGTTCATTGAGGGCTGCGGTGAAAAAGAAATATCTTCAGATCAAAACTGAAAAGAAGCCTTCTGAGAAACTGCGTTGCCATATGTGAATGCACCTCACCCAATTACACGTTTCTGTTCTATGATCAGTTTGCTAACTAAGTTTTCTGGAAATCTGCAATGGGATCCTTCTTAACGCAATGAAGCTTACGGTGACAAAGGACATATCCTCAGATGAAAACTACAAAGAAGCTTTCTTAGAAACTTCTTGGTGATGTGTGAATTCATCTCACAGAGTTACACTTATGTTTCGTGTAGCAGTCCATTAACACTGTCTTTGAGGAACCTGAGAAGGGCTTCGTAGGATCGCATTGAGGCCTACGCTGATAAAGGAAAATCATCACTTCAAAACGTGAAAGAAGCTTTCTGAGAAACTTCTTTCTGATCTGTGAATTCATCTCACAGAGTTACACCTAAGCCCTCAGAAGCAGTTTGCTAACACTCTTTCGTGGAATCTGCAAAATGATAATTCGGAGCCCATAGAGGCCCATGGTGAAAAAGGAAATATCCTCAGATAATAAGTAGAGAGAAGCTTTCTGAGAGATTGCTTTCTGATGTGTGACTTCAACACACAGAGTTCCACCCTTCCATTCTTGGAACAGGTTGCTAACACTGTTGTCGCGGATTCTACAAAGTGATACGTGGGAGCTCTTTGAGGGCTATGGTGAAAAAGGGAATATCCTCAGATCAAACCTGTAAAGAAGCCTTCTGAGAACTGCATTGCCATGTGTGAATGCAACTCACAGAGTTAGACGTTTCTCTTCTGTGATCCGTTTGCTAACTAAGCCTTCCGGAAATCTGCAATGGGATCGTTCTTAGCGCAATGAAGGTTACGGTGACAAAGGAAATATCGTCAGATGAAAACTATAAACAGCTTTGTTAGAAACTTCTTGATGATGTGTGAATTCATCTCACAGAGATACACTTATGTGTCGTGCAGTAGTCCATTAACACTGTCTTTGAGGAACCAGAGAAGGGCTTCCTTGGATCGTGTTGAGGCCTACGCTGATAAAGGAAAATCGTCAGTTCAAAACGTTAAAGAAGTTTTCTGAGAAACTTCTTTATGATCTGTGAATTCATCTCACGGAGTTACACCTTAGACCTCAGAAGCAGTTTGCTAACACTCTTTTCGTGGAATCTACAAACTGATATTTCAGAGTCCATAGGGGCCCATGGTGAAAAAGGAAATATCCTCATATAATAACTAGAGAGAAGGTTTCTGAGAGATTGCTTTCAGATGTGTTACTTCATCAAACAGAGTTCCACCCTTCTCTTCTTGGAACATTTTGCTAACATTGTTGTCGTGGATTCTGCCAGGTGATATGTGAGAGCTCATTGAGGGCTACGGTGAAGAAGGAAATATCCTTAGATGAAAACTGGAAAGAAGCCTTCTGAGAAACTACATTGCCATGTGTGAGTGCAACTCACAGAGTTACACGTTGCCCTGCAGTGATCAGTTTGCTAACACAGTTTTCTGGAAATCTGCAATGGGATCCTTCTTAGCGCAATGAAGCTTTCGGCGACAAAGTAAACATCCTCAGATGAAAACTAGAAAGAAGCTTTCTTAGAAACTTCTTGGTGATGTGTGAATGCATCTCACAGAGTTACACTTATGTTTCGTGGAGCCGTCTATTAACACTGTCTTTGAGGAACCTAAGAAGGGCTTCTATGGATCTCATTGAGGCCTACGCTGATAAAGGAAATATCATCAGTTCAAAACGTGAAAGAAGCTTTCTGTGAAACTTCTTTCAGATCTGTGAATTCATCTCACAGAGTTACACCTTAGACCTCAGAAGCAGTTTGCTAACACTCTTTTCATGGAATCTACAAACTGATACTTCAGAGCCCTTAGGGGCCCATGGTGAAAAAGAAAATATCATCAGATAATAACCAGAGAGAAGCTTTCTGAGAGATTGCTTGCTGATGTGTGACTTCATCACACAGAGTTCCACCCTTGCCTTCTTGGAACAGTTTGCTAACACTGTTGTCGTGGATTCTGCAAAGTGATGTTTGGGAGCTCTTTGAGGGCTATGGTGAAAAAGGAAATATCGTCAGATCAAAACTGGAAAGAAGCCTTCTGAGAAACTGCATTGCCATGTGTGAATCCAACTCACAAAGTTACAGGTTTCTCTACAGTGATCAGTTTGCTAACAAACTTCTCTGGAAATCTGCAATGGGATACTTCTAATCGCAATGATGCTTACGGTGTCAAAGGAAATATCCTCAGATTAAAACTAGAAAGAAGCTTTCTTAGAAACTTCTTGTTGATTTGTGAATTCATCTCACAGTGTTTCACTTACGTTTCATGGCGTAGTCCATTAACACTGTCTTTGAGGAACAGGAGAAGGGCTTCTTTGGATCTTATTGAGGCCTACGCCGATCAAGGAAATATCATCAGTTCAAAACCAAGAAGCAGCTTTCGGAGAATCTTCCTTCTGATATGTTCTTTCATCGCACAGAGTTACACCTTACACTTCAGGAAGCAGTTTGCTCACTCTCTTTTCGTGGAATTGTAAAGTGATATTTGGGAGCCCATAGGGTCCCATGGTGAAAAGGTAAATATCCTCACATAATAACTAGAGAGAAACTTTCTGAGAGATTGCTTTCTGATGTGTGATTTCATCACACAGAGTTCCACCCTTCCCTTCTTGGAACAGTTTGCTAACACTGTTGTCGTGGATTCTAGAAACAGATATTTGGGAGCTCATTGATGGCTATAGTGAAAAAGGACATACCCTCAGATCAAGACTGGAAAGAAGCCTTCTGAGAAACTGCATTGCCATGTGTGAATGCAACTCACAGAGTTACACGTTTCTCTTCAGTGATCAGTTTGCTAACACTGTTTTCTGGAAATCTGCTATGGGATACTTCTTCGCTCAATGAAGCTTACAGTGACAAAGGAAATATCCTCAGATGAAAAGTAGAAAGAAGGTTTCTTAGAAACTTCTTGGTGATGTGTGAATTCATCTCACAGTGATAAACTTATGTTTCATCGAGCAGTCCATTAACTCTGTCTTTGAGGAACCTGAGAAGGGCTTCTTTGGATCGTATTGAGGCCTACGCTGATAAAGGAAATATCATCAATTCAAAACTTGAAGAAAGCTGTCTGAGATTCTTCTTTCTAATCTGTGAATTCATCCCACAGAGTTACAACTTAGACCTCAGGAATCAGTTTGCTAACACTGTTTTCGTGGAATCTGCAAAGTGATATTTGGGAGCCCCTAGGGGCCCAAAGAGTAAAAGGAAATATCCTCACATAATAACTAGAGAGAAGCTTTCTGAAAGATTGCCTTCTGATGTGTGACTTCATCACACAGAGTGCCATCCTTCCCTTCTTGGACCAGTTTGCTAACACTGTTGTCGTGGATTCTGCAAAGTGATATTTGGGAGCGAATAGGGGCCCATGGTGAGAAAGGAAATATACTCAGATCAAAACAGGAAAGAAGCCTTCTAAGAAACTGCATTGCCATGTGTGAATGCAAATCACAGAGTTACACGTTTCTCTTCAGTGACCAATTTGCTAAAACAGTTTTCTGGGAATCTGCAATTAGATTCATCTCAGCGCAATGAAGCTCACGGTGACAAAACAAATGTCGTCAGATGGAAACTAGAAAGAAGCTTTCCTAGGAACTTCTTGGTAATGAGTGAATTCATCTCACAGAGTTACATTTATGTTTCGTGGTGCAGTCCATTAGCACTGTCTTTGAGGAAACTGAGAAGGGCTTCTTTGGATCGTATTGAGGCCTACCCTGATGAAAGAAATATCATCAATTCAAAACTTGAAAAACGCTGTCTGAGATTCTTCTTTCTGATCTGTGAATTCATCTCACAGACTTACAACTTAGACTTCCGGAAGCAGTTTGCTACCACTCTTTTCGTGGAATCTACAAAGTGATATTTGGGAGCCCATAGGGGCCCATGGTGAAAAAGGAAATATCCTCACATAATAACTAGAGAGAAGCTTTCTGAGAGATTACTTTCTGATGTGTGACTTCGTCACACAGAATTCCACCCTTCCTTTCTTGGAAGTGTTTGCTAACACTAGTGTCGTGGATTTGGCAAAGTGATATTTGGGAGCCCTTAGGGGAACATGGTGAAAACGGAAATATCCACTGATCAAAACAGGAAGGAAGCCTTCTGAGAAACTGCATTAGCATGTGTGAATGCAACTCACGGAGTTACTAGTTTCCATTCAGTAGTCAGTTTGCAAACACAGTTTTCCGGAGATTTGCAATTAGATACTTCTTAGTGCAATGAAGCTCCCGGTGACAAAGGAAATGTCCTCAGATCAAAACTAGAAAGAAGCTTTCCTAGAAACTTCTTGGTGATTTGTGAATTCATCTCACAGAGTTACACTTATGTTTCATGGAGCAGTCCACTAGCGCTGTCTTTGAGGAACCTGAGAATGGCTTCTTTGGATCGTATTGAGGCCTACGCTGATAAAGGAAATATCATCAATTCAAAACGTAAAGAAAGCTGTCTGAGATTCTTCTTTCTAATCTGTGAATTCATCCCACAGAGTTACAACTTAGACCTCAGGAAGCAGTTTGCTAACACTGTTTTCGTGGAATCTGCAAAGTGATATTTGGGAGCCCATAGGGGTCCACAGTGAAAAAGGAAATATCCTCACATAATAACTAGAAAGAAGCTTTCTGAGACATTGCCTTCTGATGTGTGACTTCATCACACAGAGTTCCACCCTTTCCTTCTTGGAACAGTTTGCTAACACTGTTGTCGTGGATTCTGCAAAGTGATATTTGGGAGCGAATAGGGGCCCATGGTGAAAAAGGAAATATCCTCAGATCAAAACTGGAAGGAAGCCTTCTGAGAAACTGCTTTGCTATGTGTGAATGCAACTCACAGAATTTCACGTTTCTCTTCAGTGATCAGTTTGCTAACACCGTTTTCTGGAAATCTGCAATTAACTACTTCTTAGCGCAATGAAGCTTACGGTGACAAAGGACATATCCTCAGATGAAAAGTAGAAAGAATCTTTCTTAGAAAGTTATTGGAGCTCTGTGAATTCATCTCACAGAGTTAGACTTATGTTTCATGGAGTAGTCCATTAACACTGTCTTTGAGAACCTCAGAAGCGTTTCTTTGTATCGTATTGAGGCCTATGCTGATAAGGAAATATCATCAGTGCAAAATGTGAAAGAAGCTTTGTGAGAATCTTCTTTCTGATACGTGAATTCATCTCACAGAGTTACAAATTTGACCTCAGGAAGCAGTTTGCTAACACTCTTTTCATGGAATCTGCAAAGTGAGATTTGGGAGCCCATAGGGGCCCAAGGTGAAAAAGGAAATATCCTCACCTAATAACAAGAGAGAAGCTTTCTGAGAGATTGCTTTCTGATGTGTGACTTCATCAAGCAGAATTCCACACTTCCCTTCTTGGAACAGTTTGCTAACACTGTTGTTGTGCATTCTGCAAAGGGATATTTGGGAGCTCATTGAGGGCCATGTTGAAAAAGGAAATATCGTCAGATAATAACTAGAGAGAAGATTTCTGAGAGATTGCTTTCTGATGTGTGACTTCATCACCCAGAGTTCCACCCTTCCCTTCTTGGAACATTTTGCTGACACTTTTGTCGTGGATGCTGAAAAGCGATATTTCGGAGCCCATCGGGGCCCATGGTAAAAAGGGAAATATCCTAACATAATAACTAGAGAGAAGCTTTCTGAGAGCTTGCTTCTGATGTGTGACTTCATCACACAGAATTCCAACCTTCCCTTCTTGGAACAGTTTGCTAACACTGTTGTTGTGGATTCTGCAAAGTGATATGTGGGAGCTCATTGAGGGCTATGGTGAAAAAGGAAATATCCTCAGATCAAAACTGGAAAGAAGCCTTCTGAGAAACTGCATTGCCATGTGTGAATGCACCTCACAGAGTGACATGTTTCCCTTCAATGATCAGTTTGCTAACACAGTTTTCTGCAAATCTGCGACTGGATACTCCTTAGAGCAATGACGCTTACAGTGACAAAGGAAATATCTCTAGAGGAAAACTAGAATGAAGCTTTCTTAGAATCTTCTTGGTGATGTGTGAATTCATCTCATAGAGTTACATTAATGTTTTGTGGAACAGTCCATTAACACTGTCTTTGAGGAACCTGGGAAGGGCTTCTTTGGATCGCATTGAGGCCTAAGCTGATAAAGGAAATTTCATCAGTTCAAAACGGGGAAGAAGCTTTCTGAGAAACTTCTTTCTGATCTGTCAATTCATCTCACAGTGTTACATTTTAGACCCCAGGAAGCAGTTTGCTAACACTCTTTTCGTGGAACCTGCAAAGTGATATTTGGAAGCCTACAGGGGCACATGGTGAAAAAGGAAATATCCTCACATAATAACTACAGAGAAGCTTTCTGAGAGATTGCTTTCTGATGTGTGACTTCATCACACAGAGTTCCACCCTTCCCGTCTTGGAACCGTTTGCTAACACTGTTCTCGTGGATTCTGCAAAGTGATATTTAGGAGCCCATAGGGGCCCATGGTCTAAAAGGAAATGTCCTCACATAATAACTACAGAGAAGCTTTCTGAGAGATTGCTTTCTGATGTGTGACTTCATCACACAGAGTTGCACCATTTCCTTCATGGAACAGTTTCTAAGACTCTTGTCGTGTATTCTGCAAAGTGATATTTGGGAGCCCATAGGGGCCCATGGTGAAAAAGGAAATATCCTCACTTAATAACTAGAGAGAAGCTTTCTTGTGTGAGACCATCACACAGAGTTCGACCCTTCCATTCTTGAATAGTTTGATAAAACTTTTGTCGTGGATTCTGCAAAGTGATATTTGGGAGCTCATTGAGGGCTATGGTGAGAAAGAAAATATCCTCAGAACAAAAATGGAAAGAAGGCTTCTGAGAAACTGCATTGCCATGTGTGAATTCAACACACAGAGTCACACGTTTCTCTTCAGTGATCAGTTTGCTAACAAAGTTTTCCGGAAATCTGCAAGGGGATACTAAGAAGTGAAGATTACTAAGAAATGAAGAAGTGAACCAAGGAAGATTACGGTGACAAAGGAAATATCCTCAGAGGAAAACTAGAAAGAAACTTTCTGAGAAACTTCTTGGTGATGTGTGAAGTCATCTCACAGAGTCAAACTTTTGTTTCCTGGAGCAGTCCATTAACACTGTCATTGAGGAAGCAGAGAAGGGATTCTTTGGATGCCATTGAGGCCTACGCTGATAAAGGCAATATCGTCAGTTCATAACCTGAAAGAAGCTTTCTGAGAAACTTCTTTCTGATCTGTGAATTCATCTAAAAGTGTTACACCTTAGTCTTCAGGAATCAGTTTGCTAACACTCTTTTCGTGGAATCTGCAAAGTGATATTTGGGAGTCCATAGGAGCCCTTGGTGAAAAAGTAAATATCCTCAGATAATAACTAGAGAGAAGCTTTCTCAGAGATTGCTTTCTGATGTGTGACTTCATCACACAGAGTTCCACACTTCCCTTCTTGGAACAGTTTGCTAACAATGTCATGGATTCTGCAAAGTGACATTTGGGAGCCCATAGGGGCCCATGGTGAAAACGGAAATATCCTCACATAATAACTAGAGAGAAGCTATCTGAGAGATTGCTTTCTGATGTGTGACTTCATTATATAGAGTTCCACCCTTCCTTTCTTGGAACAGTGTGCTAACACTGTTGTCGTGTATTCTGCAAAGTGATAGTTGGGAGCCCATAGGGGCCAATGGTGAAAAAGGAACTATCCTCAAATAATAACTAGAGAGAAGCTTTGTGAGAGATTGCTTTCTGATGTGTGACTTCATCACACAGAGTTCCACCCTTCCCTTCTAGGAAAACTTTGCTAACACTGTTGTCTTTGATACTGCAAAGTGATATTTGGAGCTCACTGAGGGCTATGGTGAAAAAGGAAATATCCTCAGATCAAAACTGGAAAGAAGCCTTCTGAGAAACTGCGTGGCCATGGGTGAATGCAACTCACAGTGTTACATTCTTCTCTTCAGTGATCAGTTCACTAGCAGAGTTTTCTGGAAATCTACAATTAAATAGTTCTTAGAGCACTGAAGCTTATGGTGACAAAGGAAATATCTTCAGAGGAAAATAGGAAAAAAGCTTTCTTAGAACCTTCTTGGTGATATGTGAATTCATCTCACAGAGTTCCACTAATGTTTCTTGGAGTAGTCCTTTAACACTGTCTTGGAGGAAACTGCGAACGACTACTTTGGATCGCATTGAGGCCTACGCTGATAAAGGAAATGTCATCAGTTTAAAACGTGAAAGAAGCTTTTTGAGAAACTTCTTTCTACTCTGTGAATTCATCTCACAGAGTTACACCTTAGACCTCAGGAAGCCGTTTGCTAACACTGTTTTCGTGGAATCGGCAAAGTGATATTTGGGAGCCCGTAGGGGCCCATGGTGAAAAAGGAAATATCCTCAGATAAAAATTGGAAAGAAGCTTTCTGAGAAACTGCGTTGCCATGTGTGAATGCAACTCAAAGTGTAACAGGTTTCTCTTCAGTGATCACCTTGCTAACACAGTTTTGTGGCAATCTGCAATTGGATACTTCTTTGCACAATGAAGCTTACGGTGAAAAAGGAAATATCCTCAGAGGAAAACTAGAGAGAAGCTTTCTTAGAAACTTCTTGGTGATGTGTGAATTCATCTCACAGAGTTCAACTTATGTTTCGTGGAGCAGTCCATTACCACAGTCTTTGAGGAACCCTCGAAGGGCTTTTTTGGATCGTATTGAGGCCTACGATGAAAAAGGAAATCTCATCAGTTCAAAACGTAAAAAAGGGTTTCTGAGAAAGCTTCTTTCTCATCTGTGAATTCATCTCATCGTGTTTCAACTTAGAACTCAGGGAAGTAGTTTGCTAACACTCTCTTCGTGGAATCTGCATAGTGATATTTGGGAGCCCATAGGGGCCCATGGTGAAAAAGGAAATATCCTCACACAAAAACCAGAGAGAAACTTTCTGAGAGATTGCTTTCTGATGTGTGACTTCATCACACAGAGTTCCACACTTCCCTTCTTGGAACAATTTGCTTACACTGTTGTCATGGATTCTGCAAAGGGATATTTGGTAGCTCATTGACGGCTATGGTGACAAAGGAAATATCCTCACATCAAAACTGGAAAGAAGCCTTCTGAGAAACTGCATTGCCATGTGTGAATGCAACTCACAGTGTTACACGTCTCTCTTCAGTGATCAGTTTGCTAACACAATTTTCTGGCAATCTGCAATTGGATACTTCTTAGCACAATGAAGCTTACGGTGACAAAGATAATATCCTCAGAGGAAAATTAGAGAGAAGCTTTCAAAGAGACTTCTTGGTGCTGGGTGAATTCATCTCTCAGAGTTACCCTTATGTATCGTGGAGCAGTCCCTTAGCACTGTCCTGGAGGAACCTGAGAAGGGCTTCTTGGATTGTATTGTGGCCTACGCAAATAAAGGAAATATCATCAGTTCAAAACGTGAAAGAAGCTTTCTGAGGAACTTGTTTCTCATCTGTGAATTCATCTCACTGAGTTACAACTTAGACCTCAGGAAGCAGTTTGCTAACACTCTTTTCGTGGAATATGCAAAGTGATATTTGGCAGTCCAAAGGGCCCATGGTGCAAAGGAAACATACTCACATAATAACTAGAGAGAAGCTTTATGAGAGATTGCTTTCTGATGTGTGACTTCATCACACAGAGTTCCACGCTTCCCTTCATGGAACAGTTTGCTAACACTGTTGTTGTAGATTCTGCAAAGTGATATTTGGGAGCCCAAAGGGGCCCGTGGTGAAAAAGAAAATATCATCACATAATACCTAGAGAGAAGCTTTCCGAGAGATTGCTTTTTGATGTGTGAATTCATCACACTGAGTTGCAACCTTTACTTCTTGGAACAGTTTCTGTACACTGTTGTTGTGGATTCTGCAAAGCGTTATGTGGTAGCTCATTGAGGGCAATGGTAAAAAAGGAAACATCCTCAGATCAAAACTGGAAAAAAGCCTTCTGAGAAACTGCATTGCCATGTGTGAATGCAACACACACAGTTACACGTTTCTCTTCCGTGATCAGTTTGCTAACACAATGTTCTGGAAATCTGCAACTGGATACTTCTTAGCGCAATGAAGCTTACGGTGACAAAGGAAATATCCTCAGATGAAAACAAGAAAGAAGCTTTCTTAGAAACTTCTTGGTGATGTGTGAATTCATCTCACAGAGTTACACTTATGTTTTGTGGAGCAGTCCATTAACACTGTCTTTGAGGAACCTGAGAAGGGCTTCTTTGGATCGTATTGAGGCCTAAGGTCATGAAGGAAATATCATCAGTTCAAAACGTGAAGGAAGCTTTCTGAGAAACTTCTTTCTGTTTTGTGAATTCATCTCACAGAGTTACAACTTAGACCTCAGGAAGCAGTTTGCTAACACTCTTTTGTTCGAATATGCAAAGTGATATTTGGGCGCCCATAGGGGCCCATGTTGAAAAAAGAAATATCGTCAGATAATAACTAGAGAGAAGCTTTCTGAGAGATTGCTTTCTGATGTGTGACTTCATCACACAGGTTGCCACCCTTCCCTTCTTGGAACAGTTTGCTAACACTGTTTTCGTATATTCTGCAAAGTGATATTTGGGAGCCCATAGGTGCCCTTGGTGAAAAAGGAATTATCCTCACATAATAACTAGAGAGAAGCTTTCTGAGAGATTGCTTTCTGAAGTGTGACTTCCTCTCACAGAGTTACACCATTCCCTTCTTGTAACAGTTTGCTAACACTGTTGTCGTGGATTCTGCAAAGTGATATTTAGGAGCCCATAGGGGCCCATGGCGAAAAAGGAAATATCCTCACTTAATAATGAGGGAGAAGCTTTCTGAGAGATTGCTTTTTGATGTGTGACTTCATCACACAGAGTTCCACCCTTCCCTTCTTGGAACAGTTTGCTCACACTGTTATCGTGGATTCTGCAAAGTGATATTTGGGAGCTCATTGAGGGCTATGGTGAAAAAGGAAATATCCTCAGATCAAAACTGGAAAGAAGCCTTCTGAGAAACTGCATTGCCATGTGCGAATGCAACCCACAGAGCTACACATTTCTCTTCAGTGATCAGTTTGCTAACACAGTTTTACAGAAACCTGCAATGGGATACTTCTCAGTGCAATGAAGCTTAGGGTAAAAAGGAAATAACCTCAAATGAAAACTAGAAAGAGCCTTTCTTAAAAACTCCTTGGCGATGTGTGAATTCATGTCACAGCGTTACACTTTTGTTTCGTGGAGCAGTCCATTCACACTGTCTTTTAGGAACCTGAGAAAGGTTCTTTGGATTGTATTGAAGCCTATGCTGATAAAGGAAATATCATCAGTTCAAAACGTGAAATAAGCTTTCTGAGAAACTTCTTTGTGATCTGTGAATTCACCTCACAGAGTTACAACTTACACGTCAGGAAGCAGTTTGCTGTCACTCTTTTCGTGGAATGTGCAAAGTAATATTTGGGAGCGCCTAGGGACCCATGGTGAAAAAGGAAATATCCTCAGATAATAACTAGAGAGAAGCTTTCTGAGAGATTGCTTTCTGATGGGTGACTTCATCACACCGAGTTCCACACTTCCCTTCTTGGAACAGTTTGCTAACCCTGTTGTCGTGGATATTGCAAAGTGATATTTGGGAGCCAATAGGGGCCCATTGTGAAAAAGGAAATATCCTCACATAATAACTCGTGAGAAGCTTTCCTTGAGATTGCTTTCTGAAGTGTGACTTCCTCTCACAGAATTCCACCATTGCCTTCTTTGAACAGTTTCCTAACACTGTTATCATGGATTCTGCAAAGTGATATCTGCGAGCTCATTGAGGGCTATGGTGAAAATGGAAATATCCTAAGATCAAAACCGGAAAGAAGCCTTCTGAGAAAATGCAATGCCATGTGTGAATGCAACTCACACAGTTACACGTTTCCTTTCAGTTATCAGTTTGCTATCACAGTTTTCTGCAAATCTGCAATTAGATACTTCTTATCGCAAGGAAGCTTACGGTGACAAAGGAAATACACTAAGATGAAAACAAGAAAGAAGCTTTCCTAGAAACTTCTTCGTGATGTGTGAATTTATCTCACAGAGTTAAACTTACGTTTTGTGGAGGAGTCCATTAACACTGTCTTTGAGGAACCTGAGAAGGGCTTTTTGGTTCGTATTCAGGACTACGCTGATAAAGGAAATATCATCAGTTCAAAACGTGAAAGAAGCTTTTTGAGAAACTTCCTTCTCGTCTGTGAATTCATCTCAGAGAGTTACACCTTAGACCTCTGGAAGCAGTTTCCTAACACTCTTTTCGTGGAATCTGCAAATTGATATTTGCGAGTCCATACGGGCTCAAGGTAAAAAACGAAATTTCCCCAGATAATAACTAGAGAGATGCTTTCTGAGAGACTACTTTCTGAAGTGTGACTTCATCACACAAAGTTCCACCCTTCCTTTCTTGGAACAGTTTGCTCACACGGTTGTCGTGGATTCTGCCAAGTGATATTTCGGAGCTCATTGAGGGCTACGGTGAAAAAGAAAAAATCCTCATATACGAACGAGAGAGAAGCTTTCTGGGAGATTACTTTCTGCTGTGTGACTTCATCACACAGAGTTCCACCGTACCCTAATAGGAAAAGTTTGCTAACACTCTTGTCGTCAATTCTGCAAAGTGGTATTTGGGAGCTCTTTGAGGGCTACCATGAAAAAGGAAATATCCTCAGATAATAATTACAGAGAAGCTTTCTGAGAGATTGCTTTCTGATGTGTGACTTCATCACACAGAGTTCCACCCTTCCCTTCTTGGAACAGTTTGCTAACACTGTTGTCGCAGATTGTGCAAAGTGATATTTGGGAGCTCATTGAGGGTTATGGTGAAAAAGGAAATATCCTCAGATCAAAACTGGAAAGAAGCCTTTGGAGAAACTGCATTGCCCTGTGTGAATGCAACTCACAGAGTTACACGTTTCTCTTCAGTGATCAGATTGCTAACACAGTTTTCTGGAAATATGCAATGGGATACTTCTTAGTGCAATGAACCTCACGGTGACAAAGGAAATATCCTCAGATGAAAACTAGAAAGAAGCTTTCTTAGAAACATCTTGGTGATATGTGAATTCATCTCACAGAGTTATACTTATGTTTCGTGGTGCAGTCCATTAACACTGTCTTTGAGGAACCTGAGAAGGGCTTC
Organism: Rhinopithecus roxellana; assembly: GCF_007565055.1. Classification (NCBI taxonomy): domain Eukaryota; kingdom Metazoa; phylum Chordata; class Mammalia; order Primates; family Cercopithecidae; genus Rhinopithecus; species Rhinopithecus roxellana. The sequence goes on along the minus strand of NC_044569.1, from coordinate 4,602,571 downwards.
TATGCATCGTATTGAGGACTACGCTGATAAAGGAAATATCATCAGTTCAAAACGTGAAAAAATCTTTCTGAGAAACTTCTTTGTGATCTGTCAATTCATCTCACAGAGTTAAACCTTAGACCTCAGTAAGCAGTTTGCTAACACACTTTTCGTGGAATCTGCAAAGTGATATTTGGAAGCCCATAGGGGCCAATGGTGAAAAAGGAAATATCCTCCCATAGTAACTAGAGAGAACTTTCTGAGAGATTGCTTTCTCATGTGTGACTTCATCACACGGAGTTCCACCCTTCCCTTCTTGGAACAGATTTCTAACACTGTGGTCGTGGATTCTGCAAAGTGGTATTTGGGAGCCCATAGGGGCCTATGGTTAAAAAAGAAATATCCTCAGATAATAACTAGAGAGAAGCATTCTGAGAGATTGCTTTCTGATGTGTGACTTCATGACACAGAGTTCCACCCTTCCCTTCTTGGAACAGTTTGCTAACACTGTTGTCGGGGATTCTGCAAAGTGATATTTCGGAGCCCATTGGGGCCCATGGTGAAAAAGGAAATATCCTCACATAATAACTAGACAGAAGGTTTCTGAGAGATTGCATTCTGATGTGTGACTTCATCACACATAGTTTCCCCCTTCTCTTTTTAGAACAGTTTGCTAAGACTGTTGTCGTTGATTCTGCAAAGTGATATTTGGGAGCTCATTGAGGGCTATGGTGAGAAAGGAAATATCCTCAGATTAAAACTGGAAAGAAGCCTTCTGAGAAACTGCATTGCCATGTGTGAATGCAACCCACAGAGTTACACGTTTCTCTTCAGTGATCAGATTGCTAACTAAGTTTTTTGGAAATCTGCAATGGGATACTTCTTCGCTCAATGAAGCTTACGGTGATAAGGGAAATATCCTCAGAGGAAAGCTAGAAAGAAGCTTTCTTAGAAACTTCTTGGTGATGTGAGAATTCATCTCACAGAGTTATAATTATGTTTTGTGCAGCAGTCCATTAACACTCTTTTTGAGGAACCTGAGAAGGGTTTCTTTGGATCGCATTGAGGCACGCGCTGATAAAGGAAATATCATCAGTTCAAAACGTGAAAGAAGCTTTCTGAGCAACTTTTTTCTGATCTGTCGATTCGTCTAAAAGAGTTACACCTTAGACCTTAGGAATCAGTTCGCTAACATTGTTTTCGTGGAATGTTCAAAGTGATGTTTGGGAGTACATAGTAGGCCATGGTGAATAAGGAATTATCCCCAGATAATATCTAGAGAGAAGCTTTCTGAGAGATTACTTTTTGATGTGTGACTTCATCACAAATAGTTCCAACCTTCCCTTCTTTGAACAGTTTGCTCACACTGTTGTCGACAATTCTGCAACGTTATATTTGGGAGCTCATAGGGGCCCATGGTGAAAAACGAAATATCCTCAGATAATTACTAGAGAGAAGCTTTCTGAGAGACTACTTTCCAATGTGTGACTTCATCACACAGAGGTCCACCCTTCCCTACTTGGAACAGTGTTTTAACACTTTTGTCCTGGATTGTGCCAAGTGATATTTGGGACCTCATTGAGGGCTATGGTGAAAAAGGAAATCTCCTCAGATAGTAACTAGAGAGAAGCTTTCTGAGAGATTGCTTTCTGATGTGTGACTTCATCACCCAGAGTTTCTCTCTTCACTACTTAGAACAGTTTGCTAACGCTGTTGTCGTGGATTCTACAAAGTGATATTTGGGAGCCCATAGGGGACCATGGTGAATAAGGAAACATCCCCACATAATAACTAGAGAGAAACTCCCTGAGAGATTGCTTTCTGCTGTGTGACTTCATCATTCAGAATTCGAACCTTCCCTTCTTCGAACAGTTTGCTAACACTGTTGTCGTGGATTCTGCAATGTGATATGTGGGAGCTCTTTGTGGGCTATGGTGAAAAAGGAAATATCCTCAGATCAAATTTGGAAAGAAGCCTTCTGAGAAACTGCAATGCCATGTGTGAATGCAACGCACAGAATTACACGTTTCTCTTCAGTGATCAGTTTGCTAACACAGTTTTCTGGAAATCTGAAATGGGATACTTCTTAGCGCAATGAAGCTTACGGTGACAAAGGAAATATATTCAGATGAAAACGAGAAAACTAGCTTTCTTAGAAACTTCTTGGAGATGTGAGAATTCATCTCACAGTGTTACACTTATGTTTCGTGGACCAGTCCATTAACACTGTCTTTGAGGAACCTGAGAAGGGCTTCCTTCGATCGTATTGAGGCCTATGCTGATAAATGAAATATCATCATTTCAAAACGTGAAAAAATCGTTCTGAGAAACGTCTTTCTGATCTGCGAATTTGTCTCACAGGGTTACAACTTAGACTTCAGGAAGCAGTTTGCTAACACTCTTTTCGTGGAATCTCCAAAGTGATATTTGGGAGCCCATTGGGGCCCATGGTGAAAAAGGAAATATCCTCACATATAATTAGAGAGAAGCTTTCTGAGAGACTGCTTTCTGATCTGTGACTTCATCACACAGAGTTCCACCCTTCCTTTCTTGGAACAGTTTGCTAACACTGCTGTCGTGGATTCTGCAAAGTGATATTTGGGAGCTCATTGAGGGCTATGGTGAAAAAGTAAATATCCTCGGGTCAAAACTGGAAAGAAGCCTTCTGAGAAACTGCATTGCCATGTGTGAATACAACTCACAGATTTCCACGTTTTTCTTCAGTGATCAGTTTGCTAACAGTTTTCTGGAAATCTGCAATGGGATACTTCGTAGCGCAATGAAGCTTTTGGTGACAAAGGAAATATCCTCAGATGAAAAGTAGAAAAAAGCTTTCTTAGAAATTTCTTGGTGATGTGTGAATTCATCTCACAGAGTTTCAATTATGTTTCGTGGAGCAGTCCATTAACCATGTCTTTGAGGAAACTGAGAAGGGCTTAGTTGGATCGCATTGAGGCCTACGCTGATAAAGGAAATATCATCAGTTCAAAATGTAAAAGAAGCTTTCTGAGAAACTTCTTTCTGATCTCTGAATTCATCTCACAGTGTTACAACTTAGAACTCAGGAGGCGGGGTCGGAGCAAGATGGCCGAATAGGAACAGCTCCAGTCACCAACTCCCAGCGTGAGCGACACAGAACACCGGTGATTTCTGCATTTTCAACTAAGGTACTGGGGTCACCTCACTAGGGAGTGCCGGACAATCGGTGCTGGTCAGCTGCTGCAGCCTGACCAGCGAGAGCTGAAGCAGGGCGAGGCATCGCCTCACCTGGAAGCGCAAGGGGGAAGGGGATCCGTTTTCCTAGCCAGGGGAACTGAGACTCACAACACCTGGAAAATCGGGTAACTCCCACCCCAATACTGCGCTGTAAGCATACAGGCACACCAGGAGAATATATCCCACACCTGGCCGGGAGGGTCCCACGCCCACGAAGCCTCCCTCACTGCTAACACAGCAGTCTGCCGCGATCTGTCCGCAAGGCAGCAGCGAGGCTGGGGGAGGTGCGCCCGCCATTGCTGAGGCTTAAGTAGGTAAACAAAGCCGCTGGGAAGGTCGAACTGGGTGGAGCTCACAGCAGCTCAAGGAAGCCTGCCTGTCTCTGTAGTCTTCACCTCTGGGGAAAGCGTACAGCTGAAGACCAACAGGGGAAGTAGCGGGAGCCGGTGCAGACGCGAACGACTCTGTCTGACAGCTTTGGGGAGAGCCGTGGATCTCCCAACGTGGAGGTTGAGATCTGAGAAAGGACAGACTGCCTGCTCAGGTGTGTCCCTGACCCCTGAGTAGCCTAGCTGGGAGACATCCCCCACTAGGGGCAGTCTGACACCCCACACCTCACAGAGTGGAGTACACCCCTGAGAGGAAACTTCCAAAGGAAGAATCAGACAGGTACACTCGCTGTTCAGCAATATTCTATCTTCGGCAACCTCTGCTGCTGATACCCAGGCAAACAGGGTCTGGAGTGGACCTCAAGCAATCTCCAACAGACCAACAGACAGTCCTTCTGACTGTCAGAAGGAAAACTATCAAACAGGAAGGACACCTATACCAAAACCCCATCAGTACGTCACCACCATCAAAGCCCAGAGACAGATAAAACCACAAAGATGGGGAAAAAGCAGGGCAGAAAAGCTGGAAATTCAAAAAATAAGAGCACATCTCCCGCTGCAAAGGAGCGCAGCCCATCGCCAGCAACGGAACAAAGCTGGTCAGAGAATGACTTGGACGAGAGGAGAGAAGAAGGCTTCAGTCCATCAAACTTCTCAGAGCTAAAGGAGGAATTACGTACACAGCGCAAAGAAACTAAAAATCTTGAAAAAACAGTGGAAGAATTGACAGCTAGACTAATTAATGCAGAGAAGATCATAAACGAAATGACAGAGATGAAAACCATGACACAAGAAATACGTGACAAATGCACAAGCTTCAGTAACCGACTCGATCAACTGGAAGAGAGTATCAGCGATTGAAGATCAAATGAATGAAATGAAGCGAGAAGAGAAACCAAAAGAAAAAAGAAGAAAAAGAAATGAACAAAGCCTGCAAGAAGTATGGGATTACGTAAAAAGACAAAATCTACGCCTGATTGGGGTGCCTGAAAGTGAGGGGAGAAAATGGAACCAAGTTGGAAAACACGCTTCAGGAAATCATCCAGGAGAACTTCCCCAACCTAGTAGGGCAGGACAACATTCAAATTCAGGAAATACAGAGAACGCCACAAAGATACTCCTCCAGAAGAGCAACTCCAAGACACATAATTGCCAGATTCACCAAAGTTGAAATGAAGGAAAAAAATCTTAAGTGCAGCCAGAGAGAAAGGTCGGGTTACCCACAAAGGGAAGCCCATCAGAATAACAGCAGATCTCTCGGCAGAAACTCTACAAGCCAGAAGAGAGTGGGGGCCAATATTCAACGTTCTTAAAGAAAAGAATTTTAAACCCAGAATTTCATATAAAGCCAAACTAAGTTTTATAAGTGAAGGAGAAATAAAATCCTTTACAGATAAGCAAAAGCTTAGAGATTTTGTCACCACCAGGCCTGCCTTACAAGAGACCCTGAAGGAAGCCCTAAACATGGAAAGGAACAACCGGTACCAGCCATCGCAAAAACATGCCAAAAGGTAAAGACCATAGAGGCTAGGAAGAAACTGCATCAACTAACGAGCAAAATAACCAGTTATTGAGGGCTATGTTGAAAAAGGAAGTATCCTAAGATCAAAACCGGAAAGAAGCCTTCTGAGAAACTGCATTGTCATGTGTGAATGCAACTCACAGAGTTACACTTTCTCTTCAGTGATCAGTTTGCTAACAAAGTTTTCTGGAAATCTACAATGGGATACTTCTTAGCGCAATGAAGCTTACAGTGACAAAGGAAATATTCTCAGATGAGAACTAGAAAGAAGCTTTCTTAGAAACTTCTTGGTGATGTGTGAATTCATCTCACAGAGGTACACTTATGTTTCGTGGAGCAGTCCATTAACACTATCCTTGAGGAACCTGAGAAGGGCTTGTTTGGATGGTATTGAGGCCTACGCTGACAAAGGAAATATCATCAGTTCAAAACGTGAAGAAAGCTTTTGAGAAACTGCTTTCTGATCTGTGAATTCACCTCACAGAGTTACACCCTGGACCTCAGGAAGCACTTTGCTAACACTCTTTTTGTGGAATCTGCAAAGTGATATTTCGGAGCCCATAGGAGTCTATGGTGAAAAAGGAAATATCCTCAGATAATAACTACAGAGAAGATTTCTAAGAGATTGCTTTCTAATGTGTGACTTCATCACACAGAGTTGCATCGTTCCCTTCTTGGAACAGATTGCTAACACTGTTGTCATGGATTCTGCAAAGTGATATTTGGGAGCTCTTTGCGGGCTATGGTAAAAAAGGAAATATCCTCAGATCAAAACTGGAAAGAAGCCTTCTAAGAAACTGCATTGCCTTGTGTGAATGCAACTCATAGATTTACACGTTTCTGTTTAGTGATCAGTTTGCTAACACATTTTTCTGGAAATCTGCAATGGGATACTTCTTAGCACAATGAAACTTATGGTGACAAAGGAAATATCCTCACAGAGACCCTGAAGGAAGCCCTAAACATGGAAAGGAACAACTGGTACCAGCCGTTGCAAAAACATGCCAAAATGTAAAGACCATCGAGGCTACGAAGAAACTGCATCAACTAACGAGCAAAATAACCAGCTAATATCAAAATGGCAGGATCAAGTTCACACATATCAATATTAACTTTAAATGTAAATGGACTAAATGCTCCAATTAAAAGACACAGACTGGCACACTGGATAAAGAGTCAAGACCCATCAATCTGCTGTATTCAGGAGACCCATCTCACATGCAGAGACATAGATAGGCTCAAAATAAAGGATGGAGGAAGATCTACCAAGCAAATGGAGAACAAAAAAAAGCAGGGGTTGCAATCCTAGTCTCTGGTAAAACAGACTTTAAACCATCAAAGGTCAAAAGAGACAAGGAAGACCATTACATAATGGTAAAGGGATCAATTCAACAGGAAGAGCTAACTATCCTAAATATATACGCACCCAATACAGGAGCACCCAGATTCATAAAGCAAGTCCTTAGAGACTTACAAAGAGACTTAGACTCCCATACAATAATAATGGGAGACTTCAACACTCCACTGTCAACATTAGACAGATCAACAAGAGAGAAAGTTAACAAGGATATCCAGGAATTGAACTCATCTCTGCACCAAGCGTACCTAATAGACATCTATAGAACTCTCCACCCCAAATCAACAGAATATACATTCTTCTCAGCAGCACATCGCACTTATTCCAAAATTAACCACATAATTGGAAGTAAAGCACTCCTCAGCAAATGTAAAAGAACAGAAATTATAACAAACTGTCTCACAGACCACAGTGCAATCAAGCTAGAACTCACGACTAAGAAACACAATCAAAACCACTCAACTACATGGAAACTGAACAACCTGCTTCTGAATGACTACTGGGTACATAACGAAATGAAGGCAGAAATAAAGATGTTCTTTGAAAACAGTGAGTACAAAGATACAACATGCCAGTATCTCAGGGACACATTTAAAGCAGTGTGTAGAGTGTGTAGAGGGAAATTTATAGCAGTAAATGCCCACAAGAGAAAGCAGGAAAGATCTAAAATTGACACTCTAACATCACAATTAAAAGAACTAGAGAGGCAAGAGCAAACACATTCAAAAGCTAGCATAAGGCAAGAAATAACTCAGATCAGAGCAGAACTGAAGGAGATAGAGACACAAAAAACCCTCCAAAAAATCAATGAATCCAGGAGTTGGTTTTTTGAAAAGATCAACAAAATTGACAGACCGCTAGCAAGACTAATAAAGAAGAAAAGAGAGAGGAATCAAATAGATGCAATAAAAAATGATAAAGGGGATATCACCACCCACCCCACAGAAATACAAACTACCATCAGAGAATACTATAAACACCTCTACACAAATCAACTAGAAAATCTAGAAGAAATGGATAATTTTATGGACACTTACACTCTCCCAAGACTAAACCAGGAAGAAGTTGAATCCCTGAATAGACCAATAGCAGGCTCTGAAATTGAGGCAACAATTAATAGCCTACCCACCAAAAAAAGTCCAGGACCAGATGGATTCACAGCTGAATTCTCCCAGAGGTACAAGGAGGAGCTGGTACCATTCCTTCTGAAACTATTCCAATCAATAGAAAAAAAGGGAATCCTCCCTAACGCATGTTATGAGTCCAACATCATCCTGATACCAAAGCCTGGCAGAGACATAACAGAAAAGAGAATTTTAGACCAATGTCCCTGATGAATATCGATGCAAAAATTCTCAATAAAATACTGGCAAACCGGATTCAGCAGCACATCCAAAAGCTTATCCACCATGATCAAGTGGGCATCATCCCTGGGATGCAAGGCTGGTTCAACATTCACAAATCAATAAACATAATCCAGCATATAAACAGAACCAAAGTCAAGAACCACATGATTATCTCAATAGATGCAGAAAAGGCTTTTGACAAAATTCAACAGCTCTTCATGCTAAAAACGCTCAATAAATTCGGTGTTGATGGAACGTACCTCAAAACAATAAGAGCTATTTATGACGAACCCACAGCTAATATCATACTGAATGGGCAAAAACTGGAAAAATTCCCTTTGAAAAGTGGTACAAGACAGGGATGCCCTCTCTCACCAATCCTATGCAACATAGTGTCGGAAGTTCTGGCTAGGGTAATCAGGCAAGAGAAAGAAATTAAGGGTATTCACTTAGGAAACGAAGAAGTCAAATAGTCCCTGATTGCAGATGACATGATTGTATATTTAGAAAACCCCATCGTCTCAGCCCAAAATTTCCTTAAGCTGACAAGCAACTTCAGCAAAGTCTCAGGATACAAAATTAATGTGCAAAAATCTCAAGCATTCTTATACACCAGTAAGACAAGCAGAGAGCCAAGTCAGGAATGAACTTCCATTCACAATTGCTTCAAAGAGAATAAAATACCTAGGAATCCAACTTACAAGGGATGTAAAGGACCTCTTCTAGGAGAACTACAAACCACTGCTCAGTGAAATCAAAGAGGACACAAACAAATGGAAGAACATACCATGCTCATGGATAGGAAGAATCAACATCGTGAAAATGGCCATACTGCCCTAGGTTATTTATAGATTCAATGCCATCCCCATCAAGCTACCAAAGAGTTTCTTCACAGAATTGGAAAAAACTGCTTTAAAGTTCATATGGAACCAAAAAAGAGCCCGCATTCCCATGAAAATCCTAAGGCAAAAGGACAAAGATGGAGGCGTCGTGCTACCTGACTTCAAACTCTACTACAAGGCTACAGTAACCAAAACAGCATGGTACTGGTACCAAAACAGAGCTATAGACCAATGGAACAGAACAGAGTCCTCAGAAATCATACCACACATCTACAGCCATCTGATCTTTGACAAACCTGAGAGAAACAAGAAATGGGGAAAGGATTCCCTATTTAATAAATGGTGCTGGGAAAATTGGCTAGCCATAAGTAGAAAGCTGAAACTGGATCCTTTCCTTACTCCTTATACGAAGATTAATTCAAGATGGATTAGAGACTTAAATGTTAGACCTAATACCATAAAAACCCTAGAAGAAAATCTAGGTAGTACCATTCAGGACATAGGCATGGGCAAGGACTTCATGGCTAAAACACCAAAGGCAACAGCAGCAAAAGCCAAAATTGACAAATGGGATCTAATTAAACTAAAGAGTTTCTGCACAGCAAAAGAAACTACCATCAGAGTGAACAGCCAACCTACAGAATGGGAGAAAATTTTTGCAATCTACTCATCTGACAAAGGGCTAATATCCAGAATCTACAAAGAACTCAAACAAACATACAAGAAAAAACAAACAACCGCATCAAGAAGTGGGCTAAGGATATGAACAGACATTTCTCAAAAGAAGACATTCATACAGCCAACAGACACATGAAAAAATGCTCATCATCACTCGCCATCAGGGAAATGCAAATCAAAACCACAATGAGATACCATCTCACACCAGTTAGAATGGCAATCATTAAAAAATCAGGAAACAACAGGTATTGGAGAAGATGTGGAGAAATAGGAACACTTTTACACTGTTGGTGGGATTGTAAACTAGTTCAAACATTATGGAAAACAGTATGGCAGTTCCTCAAGGATCTTGAACTAGATGTACCATATGACCAAGCCATCCTACTCCTGGGTATGTACCCAAAGGACTATAAATTATTCTACTACAAAGACACATGCACACGTATGTTTATTGTGGCACTATTCACAATAAGAAAGACTTGGAATCAACCCAGATGTCCATCTGTGACAGTCGGGATTAATAAAATGTGGCACATATACAACATGGAATACTATGCAGCCATAAAAAAGGATGAGTTGGCGTCCTTTATAGGGACATGGATGCAGTTGGAAACCATCATTCTTAGCAAACTATCACAAGAAGAGAAAACCAAACACCGCATGTCCTCACTCATATGTGGGAACTGAACAATGAGATCACTTGGACTCGGGAACGGGAACATCACACACTGGGGCCTATCATGGGGAGGGTGGAAGGGGGAGGTATTGCACTGGGGAAATATACTTCATATAAATGATGAATTGATGGGTGCTGACGAGTTGATGGGTGCAGCACAACAACATGGCACAAATATACATATGTAACAAACCTGCACATTATGCACATGTATCCTAGAACTTAAAGTACAATAAAAAAAAAGAAAGAAAAGTAAACTAGAAAGAAGCTTTCTTATTAACATCTTGGTGATGTGTGAATTTATCTCACAGTGTTACACTTATGTTTCGTGGAGGAGACCATTCACACTGTCTTTGAGAAACCTGAGAAGGGCTTCTCGGATCGTATTGAGGCCTACGCTGATAAAGGAAATATCATCAGTTCAAAATGTGAAGGAAGCTTTCTGAGAAACCTCTTTCTTATCTGTGAATTCTTCTAACAGAGTTACAACTTAAACCTGAGGATGCAGTTTGCTAACACTCTTTTCGTGGAATCAGCAAAGTGATATTTGGGAGCCCATAGGGGCCCATGGTGAAAAAGGAATTATCCTCACATAATAAATACAGAGAATCTTTCTGAGAGATTGCTTTCTCATGTGTGACTTCATCACACAGAGTTACACCCTTCCTTTCTTGCAACAGTTTGCTGACACTGTTCTCGTGTATTCTGCAAAGTGATATTTGGGAGCCCATAGGGGCCCATGGTAAAAAAGAAAATATCCTCACTTAATAACCAGAGAGAAGTTTTCTGAGAGATTGCTTTCTGATGTGTGACTTCATCACACACAGTTCCACCCTTCCCTCCTTGGGACAGTTTCTAACACTGTTGTCGTGGATTCTGCAAATTGATATTTGGGAGCTCATTGAGGGCTATGGTGAAAAAGTAAATATCCTCAGATAAAAACTGGAAAGAAGCCTTCTGAGAAACTGCATTGTCATGTGTGAATGCAACTCACCGATTTACACTTTTCTCTTCAGGGTTCAGTTTGCTAACAAAGTATTCTGGAAATCTGCAATGAGATACTTCTTAGCGCAGTGAAGCTTTCAGTGACAAAGGAAATATCCTCAGATGAAAGCAATAAAGAAGGCTTCTTAGAAACTTCTTGGTGATGTGTGAATTCATCTCACAGAGTTACACTTATGTTTCGTGGAGCAGTCCATTAACACTGTCTTTGAGGAACCTGAGAAGGGCTTCTTGGATCGAATTGAGGCCTACGCTGATAAAGGAAATATCATCAGTTCTAAACATGAAAGAAGCATTCTGAGAAACCTCTTCCTGATCTGTGTATTCATCTCACAGAGTTACAACTTAGACCTGAGGATGCAGTTTGCTAACACTCTTTTCTTGTAATCTACAAAATGATATTTGGGAGCCCATAGGGGCCCATGGTGAAAAAGGAATTATCCTCACATAATAAATACAGAGAACCTTTCTGAGAGATTGCTCTCTGATGTGTGACAGCATCACACAGTGTTCCACCCTTCTTTCTTTGGAACTGTTTGCTGACACTGTTGTCGTGTTTTCTGCAAAGTGATATTTGGGAGCCCATAGGGGCCCATGGTGAAAAAGAAAATATCCTCACTTAATAACCAGAGAGAAGTTTTCTGAGCGATTGCTTTCTGATGTGTGACTTCATCACACACAGATCCACCATTCTCTTCTTGGGACAGATTGCTAACATTGTTGTCGTGTATTCTGCAAAGTGATATTTGGGAGCTCATTGAGGGCTATGGTGAAAAAGGAAATATCCTCAGATCAAAACTGGAAAGAAGCCTTCTGAGAAACTGAATTGCCATGAGTGAATGCAACTCACAGAGTTACACTTTTCTCTTCAGTGATCAGTTTGCTAACACAGTTTTCTGGAAATCTGCAATGGGATACTTCTTAGCGCATTGAAACTTATGGTGATGAAGGAAATATCCTCCGATGAAAACTAGAAAGAAGCTTTTTAGGAACTTCTCGGTGATGTGTGAATTCATCTCACAGAGTTACAATTATATTTCATGGAGCATTCCATTATCATTGTCTTTGAGGAACCTGAGAAGGGCTTCTTTGGATCGTATTGAGGCCTACGCTGATAAAGGAAATATCATCAGTTCAAAACGTGAAAGAAGCTTTTTGAGAAACTTCTTTCTGATCTGTGAATTCATCTCACCCAAGTACAACTTAGACCTCAGGAAGCAGTTTGCTATCACTCTTTTCGTGGAATCTGCAAAGTGATATTTGGGAGTGCATAGGGGCCCATGGTGAAAAAGGAAAAATCCTCGGATAATAACCAGAGAGAAGCTTTCTGAGAGATTGCTTTCTGATGTGTGACTTCATCACATAGAGTTCCAAACTTCCCTACTTGGAACAGTTTACTAACACTGTTGTCGTGGATTCCCCAAAGTGATATTTGGGAACTCATTGAGGGCTATGATGAAAAAGGAAATATCCTCCGATAATAACTAGAGAGAAGCTTTCTGAGAGATTGCTTTCTGATGTGTGATTTCATCACACAGAGTTCCACACTTCCCTTCTTGGAACAGTTTGCAAACACTGTTGTCGTGGAATCCACAAGGTGATATTTGGGAGCTCTTTGAGGGCTATGGTGAAAAAGGAAATATCCTCATATACAAACTGGAGAGAAGCCTTCTGAGAAACTACATTGCCATGTGTGAATGCAACTCACAGAGATACACGTTTCTCTTCAGTGATCAGTTTGCTAACACAGTTTTCTGCAAATCTGCAACTGGATACTCCTTAGAGCAATGAAGCTTACAGTGACAAAGGAAATATCCCTAGAGGAAAACTAGAATGAAGCTTTCTTAGAAACTTCTTTGTGTTGTGTGAATTCATCTCACAGAACTACAATTATGTTTCATGGAGCAGTCCATTAACAGTGTCTTTGAGGAATCTGAGAAGGGATTGTTTGGATCAAATTGAGGCCTACGCTGATAAAGGAAATATCATCAGTTCAAAACGTGAAAGAAGCTTTCAGAGAAGCTTCTTTCTGATCTGTGAATTCATCTTACAGAGTTACAACTTAGACCTCAGGAAGCCGTTTGCTAACACTCTTTTCGTGGAATCTACAAAGTTATATTTGGGAGCATGTAGGGGCCAACGTGAAAAAGGAAATATCATCACATAATAACTAGAGAGAAGCTTTCTGAGAGATTGCTTTCTGGTGTGTGACTTCATCACACAGAGTTCCACACTTCCCTTCCTGGAACATTTTGCTAACACTGTTGTCGTTCATTCTGTAAAGTGATAGTTGGTAGCCCATAGGGGAACATGGTGAAAAAGGAAATATCCTCAGATAATAATTAGAGAGGTTTCTGAGAGATTGCTTTCTGATGTGTGACTTCATCACACAGAGTTCCACCCTCCCTTTTTGGAACAGTTTGCTAACAATGTTGTCGTGGATTCTGCAAAGTGATATTTGGGAGCTCATTGAGTGCTATGGTGAAAAAGGAAATATCCTCAGATCAAAACTTGAAAGAAGCCTTTTGAGAAACTGCATGGCCATGTGTGAATGCAAATCACAGAGTTACACTTTTCTCTTCAGTGATCCTTTTGTTAACAAATTTTCTGGAAATCGGCAATGGGATACTTCTAAGCACAATGAAGCTTACAGTGACAAAGGAAATATCCTCAGAGGAAAACTACAAAGAATCTTTCTTAGAAACTTCTTGATGATGTGTGAATTCGTCTCACAGAGTTACACTTATGTTTCGTGGAGCAGTCCATTAACACTGTCTTTGAGGAACCTGAGAAACGTTTCGTTTGATCGCACTGCGGCCTACGCTGATAAAGAAATTATCATCAGTTGAAAACGTGAAAGAAGCTATCTGAGGAACTTCCTTCTGATCTGTGAATTCATCTCACAGAGTTACACCATAGACCTCAGGAAGCAGTGTGCTAACCCTCTTTTTGTGGAATCTCAAAAGTGATATTTGGGTGCCCATAGGGGCCCAAGGAGTAAAAGTAAATATCCTCACACAATAACTAGAGAGAAGTTTTCTGAGAGATTGCTTTCTGATGTGTGACTTCATCACACAGAGTTCCAACGTTCCCTTCTTGGAACAGTTTGCTAACACTGTTGTCGTGGATTCTGCAAAGTGATATTTGGGAGCCCACAGGGGAACATGGTGAAAAAGGAATATCCTCAGATCAAAACAGGAAAGATGCCTTGTGAGAAATTGCATTGCCATGTGTGAATGCAACTCACAGAGTTACACGTTTCACTTCATTAGTTTGTTTGTTAACACAGTTTTCTGGAAATCTGGAATTAGATCCATCTTAGCGCAATGAAGCTCTCGGTGACAAAAGATATGTCGACAGATGGAAACTAGAAGGAAGCTTAGGAACTTCTTGGTGATGTGTGAATTCATCTCACAGAGTTACATTTCTCTTTCATGGATCAGTCCATTAACACTGTCTTTGAGTAACCTGAGAAGGGCTTCTTTGGATCGTTTTGAGCTGTACGCTGAAAAAGGAAATATCATCAGTTCGAAAAGTGAAAGTAACTTTCTGAGAATCTTCTTTCTGATCTGTAAATTCGTCTCACAGACTTACAACTTAGACCTCAGGAAGCAGTATGCTACCACTCTTTTCGTGGAATCTGCAAAGTGATATTTCGGAGCCTATAGGGGCCCATGGTGAAAAATGAAATATTCTCACATAATAACTAGAGAGAAGCTTTCTGAGAGATTGGTTTCCGATGTGTTACTTCATCACACAGAGTTCCACCTTTCCCTTCCTGGAACATTTTGCTAACACTGTTGTCGTGGATTCTGCAAAGTGATATTTGGGAGCCCATAGGGGAACATGGTGAAAAAGGAAATATCCACTGATCAAAACAGGAAAGAAGCCTTCTGAGAAGCTTCATTGCCATGTGTGAATGCAACTCACAGAGTTACACTTTCTCTTCAGTGATCAGTTTGCTAAAAAAGCTTTCTGGAAATCTGCAATTAGATACATCTTAGTGCAATGAAGCTCACGGTGCAAAGGAAATGTCCTCAGATGAAAACTAGAAGGAAGCTTTCCTAGGAACTTCTTGGTGATGTGTGAATTCATCTCACAGAGTTACACTTATGTTTCGTGGAGCAGTCCATTAGCACTGTCTTTGAGGAACCTGGGAAAGGCTTCTTTGGATCTTCTTGAGGCCTACGCTGATAAAGGAAATATCATCAATTCAAAACTTGAAAAAAGCTGTCTGAGATTCTTCTTTCTAATCTGTGAATTCATCCCACAGAGTTACAACTTAGACCTCAGGAAGCAGTTTGTTAACACTGTTTTCATGGAATCTGCAAAGTGATATTTGGGAGCCCATAGGGGCCCATGGTGAAAAAGGAAATATCCTCAGATAATAACTAGAGGAAGCTTTCTGAGAGATTGCTTTCTGATGTGTGACTTTATCACACAGAGTTCCACACTTCCCTTCCTGGAACATTTTGCTAACACTGTTGTCGTTCATTCTGCAAAGTGATATTTGGGAACCCATAGGGGGATATGGTGAAAAAGGAAATATTCACAGATAATATCTAGAGAGAAGCTTTCTGAGAGATTGCTTTCTGATGTGTGACTTCATCACACAGAGTTCCACCCTTCCCTTCTTGGAACAGTTTGCTAACACTGTTTTCGTGGATTCTGCAAAGTGATATTGGGAGCTCATTGAAGGGTATGGTGAAAAAGGAAATAACCTCAGATCAAAACTGGAAAGAAGCCTTCTGAGAAACTGCACAGCCATGTGTGAATGCAACTCACAGATTTACATTTTTCTCTTCAGGGATTACTTTGGTAACAAAGTTTTCTGGAAATCGGCAATGGGATACTTCTAAGCACAATGAAGCTTACGATGACAAACGAAGTATCCTCAGAGGAAAACTACAAAGAAGCTTTCTCAGAAACTTCTTGGTGATGTGTGAATTCATCCCACAGAGTTACACTTATGTTTTGTGGAGCAGTCCATTAACACTGTCTTTGAGGATCCTGAGAAAGGCTTCTTTGGATAGCATTGAGGCCTACGATGATAAAGGAATTATCGTCAGTTCAAAACGTGAAAGAAGCTTTCTGAGGAACTTGGTTCTGATCTGTGAATTCATCTCACAGAGTTACACCTTAGACCTCAGGAAGCAGTGTGCTAACCCTCTTTTCGTGGAATCTGCAAAGTGATATTTCGGAGCTCATTGGGGCCCAAGAAGTAAAAGGAAATATCCTCACATAATAACTAGAGAGAAGTTTTCTGAGAGATTGCTTTCTGATGTGGGACTTCATCACAAACAGCTCCACCCTTCCCTTCTTGGTACAGTTTGCTAACACTGTTGTCGTGGATTCTGCAAAATGATACTTGGGAGCTCATTGAGGGCTATGGTGAAAAAGAAAATATCCTTACTTCAAAACTGGAAAGAAGCCTTCTGAGAAACTGCATTACCATGTGTGAATGTAACTCACAGAGTTACACGTTTCTCTTCTGTGATCAGTTTGCTAACAAAGTTTTCTGGTAATCTGCAGTGGGATACTTCTTAGAGCAATGAAGCTTATGATGATGAAGGAAATATCCTCAGATGAAAACTAGAAAGAAACTTTCTTAGAAACTTCTTGGTGATGTGTGAATTCATCTCACAGAGTTACACTTATGTTTCGTGGAGCAGTCCATTAATGCTGTCTTTGAGGAACCTGAGAAGGGCTTCTTTGGATCGTATTGAGGCCTACACTGATAAAGGAAATATCATCAGTTCAAATTGTCAAAGAAGCTTTTTGAGAAACTTCTTTCTGTTCTGTTAATTTATCTCACATTGTTACACCTCAGCCCTCAGGAAGCAGTTTGCTAACAGTCTTTTTGTGGAATCTGCCAAGTGATATTTGGGAGCCCACGGGGACAATGGTGCAAAAGGAAATACCCTCACATAATAACTAGAGAGAAGCGTTCAAGAGATTGCTTTCTGATTTGTGACCTCATCACACAGAGTTCCACTCTTTCCTTCTTGGAACACTTTGCTAAGACTGTTGTCGTGGATTTTGCAAAGTCATATTTGTGAAATCGTTGAGGACTATGGTCAAAAAGTAAATATCCTCAGATCAAAACTGGAAAGAAGCCTTCTGACAAACTGCATCGCCATGTGTGAATACAACTCACAGAGTTACACTTTTCTCCTCAGTGATCAATATGCTAACAGAGTTTTCTGGAAATCTGCAATGGGATCTTAACACAATGAAGCTTACGATGAGAAAGGAAATATCCTCAGATGAAAACTAGAAAGAAGTTTTCTTGGAAACTTCTTGGTGATGTGTGAATTCATCTCACAGAGTTACACTTATGATTCATGGAGCAGTCCATTAACACTGTCTTTGAGGAACCTGAGAAGGGCTTCTTTGGATCGCATTGAGGCCTACGCTGATAAAGGAAATATCATCAGTTCAAAACTTGAAAGAAGTTTTCTGAGAAACTTCTTTCTGATCTGTGAATTCATCTCACAGAGTTACAACTTAGACCTCAGGAATCAGTTTCCTAACACTCTTTTCGTGGAATCTGAAAAGTGATATTTGGGAGCGCATAGGGGCCCACGGTGAAAAAGGAAATATCCACAGATAATAAAGAGAGAGACGCTTTCTGAGAGATTGCTTTCTGAGGTGTGACTTCAGCACATAGAGTTCCACTATTCCCTTCTTGGAACAGTTTGCTAACCCTGTTGTCGTGGATTTTGCAAAGTGATATTTGGGAGCTCTTTGTGGGCTAAGGTGAAAAAGGAAATATCCTCAGATCAAAGCTGGAAAGAAGCCTTCTGAGAAACTGTATTGCCATGTGTGAATGCAACTCACAGAGTTACACGTTTCTCTTCAGTGATCAGTTTGCTAACACAGTTTTCTGTTAATCTGCAATTAGATACATCTTAGTGCAATGAAGCTTACGTTGACAAAGGAATTAACTTCAGATGAAAACAAAAAGAATCTTTCTTAGAAAATTCTTGATGATGTGTGAATTCACCTCACAGAGTTAGTCTTATGTTTCGTCGAGCAATCCATTAACACTGTCTTTGAGGAACCTGAGAAGGGCTTCTTTGGATCGTACTGAGGCCTACGCTAATAAAGGAAATATCATCAGTTGAAAATGTGAAAGAAGCTTTCTGAGCAACTTCCTTCTGTTCTGTCAATTCATCTAAAATTGTTACAACTTAGACCTACGGAATCAGTTTGCTAACAGTGTTTTCGTGGAATGTGCAAAGTGATATTTGGGAGTACATAGTAGGCCATGGTGAATAAGGAAATATCCCCAGATAATAACTAAAGGGAAGCTTTCCTAGAGATTACTTTTTTTGTGTAACTTCATCACACAGAGTTCCACCCTTCCCTTCTTGGAACAGTTTGCTAACACTGTTGTTGAAAATTCTGCAAAGTGATATTTGGGAGCTCATTGAGGGCTAAGGTGAAAAAGGAAATATCGTCAGATTATAACTGGAAAGAAGCCTTCTGAGAAACTGCATTGCCATGTGTGAATGCAACTCACAGAGTTCCACGTTTCTCTACAGTGATCCGTTTGCTAACAATGTTTTCTGCAAATCTGCTATGGGATACTTCTTCGCTCAATGAAGCTTACGGTGACAAAGGACATATCCTCAGAGGAAAACTAGAAAGAAGCTTTCTTAGAAACTTCTTGGTGATTTGTGAATTCACCTCACAGAGTTACACTTATGTTTAGTGGAACAGTCCATTAACCCTGTCTTTGAGGAACCTGAGAAGGGCTTCTTTGTTTCGTATTGAGGCATACGCTGATAAAGGAAATATCATCAGTTCAAAACGTGAAAGAAGCTTTCTGAGAAACTTCTTTCTGAACTGTGAATTCATCTCACGGAGTTACACTTTAGACCTCAGGGAGCAGTTTGCTAAAACTCTTTTCGTGGAATCTGGAAAGTGATATTTGTGAGCCCATAGGGACCTGTCGTGCAAAAGGAAATATCCTCAGAAAATAACTAGAGAGAAGCTTTCTGAGAAATTGCTTTCGGATGTGTGTCTTCATCACACACAGTTCCACCCTTCCCTTCTTGGAACGGTTTGCTAACACTGTTGTCGTAGAATCTGCAAAGTAATATTTGGGAGCTCAATGAGGGCTTTGGTGAAAAAGGAAATATCCTCAGATGAAAACTGGAAAGAAGCCTTCAGAGAAACTGCACTGCCATGGGTGAATGCAACTCACAGAGTTACACGTTTCTCTTCAGTGGTCTGTTTGAAAACACAGTTTTCTGGAAATCTGCAATTACATACTTCTTAGCGCAAAGAAGCTTACGGTGACAAAGGAAATATCCTCAGATGAAAACTAGAAAGAAGCTTTCTTAGAAACTTCTTGGTGGTGTGTGAATTCATCTCACAGAGTTACACTTAAGTTTCTTGGAACACTCTATTAACACTGCCTTTGAGGATCCTGAGAAAGGCTTCTTTGGATCGTAGTGAGGCCTATGTTGAAAAAGGAAATATCATCAATTCAAAACGTGAGGGAACTTTTTGAGAATCTTCTTTCTGATCTGAGAATTCATCTCACAGAGTTACAACATAGAGCTCAGGAAGCAGTTTGCTAACACTCTTTTCATGGAATCTGCAACGTGATATTTGTGAGCCCATAGGATTCCCATGGTGTAAAAGGAAATATCCTCCCATAATAACCAGAGGGAAGCTTTCTGAGAGATTGCTTTCCGATGTGTGACTTCATCACACAGAGTTCCACCCGTCCCTTCTTGGAACAGTTTCCTAACACTGTTGTGGTGGAATCTGCAGAGTGATATTTGGGAGCACATAGGGGCCCATGGTGAAAAAGGAAATATCCTCACATAAAAACTAGAGAGAAACTTTCTGAGAGATTGCTTTCTGAGGTGTGACTTCATCACAAAGAGTTCCACCCTTCCATTCTTGGAACAGTTTGCTAACACTGTTGTCGTGGATTCTGCAAAGTGATATTTGGCAGCTCTTTGAGGGCTATGGCGTAAAAGGAAATATCCTCCTATCAAAACTGGAAAGAAGCCTTCTGAGAAACTGCATTGCCATGTGTGAATGCAACTCACAGAGTTACACGTTTCTCTTCGGTGATCAGTTTGCTAACACAGTTTTCTGGATATCTGCAATTAGATACTTCTTAGCACAATGAAGCTTACGGTGACAAAGGAAATACCTTCAGATCAAAACTAGAAAGAAGGTTTCTTAGAAACTTCTTGTGATGTGTGAATTCATCTCACAGAGTTACACTTATGTTTCGTGGAGCAGTCCATTAACACTGTTTCTGAGGAAACTGAGAAGGGCTTCTTTGGATCGTATTGAGGCCTACGCTGATAAAGGAAATATCATCAGTTCAAAACGTGAAAGAAGCTTTCTGAGAAACCTCTGTCTGATCTGTGAATTCATCTCACAGAGTTACAACTTAGACCTGAGGATGCAGTTTGCTAACACTCTTTTCGTGGATCCTGCAAAGTGATATTTCAGCACCCATAGGGGCCCATTGTGAAAAAGGAATTATCCTCACATAAGAAATACTGAGAACCTTTCTGAGAGATTGCTTTCTGATGTGTGACTGCATCACACAGCATTCCACCCTTCGCTTTTTGGAACAATTTGCTGACACTGTTGTTGTGTATTCTGCAACGTGATACTTGGGAGCCCATAGGGGCCCATGGTGAAAAAGAAAATATCCTCACTTGATAACCAGAGAGAAGTTTTCTGAGCGATTGCTTTCTGATGTGTGACTTCATCACACAGAGTTCCACCCTTCCCTTCTTGGAACAGGTTGCTAACACTGTTGTCGTGGATTCTGCAAAGTGATATTTGGGAAATCATTGAGGGCTATGGTGAAAAAGGAAATATCCTCAGATCAAAACTGGAAAGAAGCCTTCTGAGAAACTGCATTGTCATGTGTGAATGCATCTCACAGAGCTACACCTTTCTCTTCAGTGAACAGTTTGCTAACATAGTTTTCTGGAAATCTGCAATGGGATACTTCTTAGCGCAATGAAGCTTATGGTGATGAAGGAAATATCCTCAGATGAAAACTAGAAAGAAGCTTTCTTAGAAACTTCTTGGTGATGTTTGAATTCGTCTCACAGAGTTACAATTTTATTTCATGGAGCGTTCCATTATTTCTGTCTTTCGGGAACCTGAGAAGGGCTTCTTTGGATCGTATTGAAGCCTACGCTGATAAAGGAAGTATCATCAGTTCAAAAAGTGAAAGAAGCTTTTTGAGAAACTTCTTTCGATTGTGAATTCATCTCACCGAAGTACAACTTAGACCTCAGGAAGCAGTTTGCTAACACTCTTTTTGTGGAATCTGCAAAGTGATATTTAGGACGGCATAGGGGCCCACGGTGAAAAGGAAATATCCTCAGATAATAACTAGAGACAAGCATTCTGAGAGACTGTTTTCTGATGTGTGACTTCATCTCACAGAGTTCCAAACTTCCCTACTTGGAACAGTTTGCTAACACTGTTGTCGTGGATTCCGCAAAGTGATATTTGGGAGCTCATTGAGGGCTATGTTGAAAAAGGAAATATCCTCAGATCAAAACTGGAAAGAAACCTTCTGCAAACTGTATTGCCATGTGTGAATGCAACTCACAGAGTTACACATTTCTCTTCAGTGATCAGTTTGCTAACAAAGTTTTCTGGAAATCTGCAATGAGATACTGCTTAGCGCAATGAAGCTTTCGTGACAAAGGAAATATCGTCAGATGAAAGCCAGAAAGAAGCTTTCTTAGAAACTTCTTGGTGATGGGTGAATTCATCTCACAGAGTTACACTTATGTTTCGTGGAGCAGTCCATTAACACTCTCTTTGAGGAACCTGGGAAGGGCTTCTTGGATTGTATTGAGGCCTACGCTGATAAAGGAAATATCATCAGTTCAAAACGTGAAAGAAGCTTTCTGAGAAACCTCTTTCTGATCTTGAATTCATCTCACAGAATTACAAGTTAGACCTGAGGATGCAGTTTGCTAACACTCTTTTTGTGGAATCTGCAAAGTGATATTTGGGATCCCTTAGGGTTCCATGGTAAAAAAGGAATTATCCTCACATAGGAAATACAGACAACCTTTCTGAGAGATTGCTTTCTGATGTGTGACTGCATCACACAGAGTTCCACCCTTCCCTTTTTGGAACAGTTTGCTAACGCTGTTGTCGTGGATTCTACAAAGTGATATTTGGGAGCTCACTGAGGGCTATGGTGAAAGAGGAAATATCCTCAGATCAAAACTGGAAAGAAGTCTTCTGAGAAACTGCATTGCCATGTGTGAATGCAACTCACAGTTACACCTTTCTGTTCAGTGATCAGATTCTTAACACAGTTTTCTGGAAATCTGCAATTGTATACTTCTTAGTGCAATGAAGCTTATGGTGACAAAGGAAATATCCTCAAATGAAAACTACAGAAGAAGATTTCTTATAAACTTCATGGTGATGTGTGAATTCATCTCACAGAGATACACTTATGTTTCATGGAGCAGTCCGTTAACACTGTCTTTGAGGAACCTGAGAAGTGCTTCTTTGGATCGTATTGAGGCCTACGCTGATAAAGGAAATATCATCAGTTCAAACGTGAAATAAGATATCTGAGAAGCTTCTTTCTGACCTGTGAATTCATCTCACAGAGTTACAACTTAGACCTCAGGAAGCAGTTTGCGAACACTCTTTCGTGGAATCTGAAAAGTGATAGTTAGGAGCCCTAGGGGCCCATTGTGAAATAGGAAATCTCCTCAGATAAGAACTAGAGAGAAGCTTTCTGAGAGATTGCTTTCTGATGTGTGACTTCATTACACAGACTTCCACCCTTCCCTTCTTGGAACAGTTTGCTAACACTGTTGTCGTGGATTCTGTAAAGTGATGTTTTGGAGCGAAAACGGGCCCATGGTGAAAAAGGAAATATCCTCAGATAATAACTAGAGAGAAATTTTCTGAGAGATTGCTTTCTGATGTGTGACTTCATCACACAGAGTTCCCCCCTTCTCTTCTTGGAACAGTTTGCTAAGACTGTTGTCGTAGATTTTGCAAACTGGTATTTGGGAGCTCAATGAGGGTTAAGGTGAAAAAGGAAATATGGTCATATCAAAACTGGAAAGAAGCCTTATGAGAAACTGCATTGATATGTGTGAATGCAACTCACAGAGTTACACATTTCTCTTCACTGATCAGTTTACTAACACAGTTTTCTGGAAATCTGCAATGGGATACTTCTTAGCACAATGAATCTTACTGTGACAAAGGATATATCCTCAGATGAAAACTAGAAAGAAGCTTTCTTAGAAACTTCCTGGTGATGTGTGAATTCATCTCACAGAGTTACACTTCTGTTTCATGGAGCAGTCCATTAACACTTTCCTTGAGGAACCTGAGAAGTGGTACTTCGGAACGTATTGAGGCCTACGCTGATAAAGGAAATATCATCAGTTCAAAACGTGAAAGAAAATTTCTGAGAAACTTCTTTCTGATCTGTGAATTCATCTCAGAGAGTAACAACTTAGACCTCAGGAAGCAGTTTGCTAACACTCTTTTCATCGAATCTGCAAAGTGATATTTGGGAGCCCTAGGGGCCCATGGTGAATAAGGAAATGTCCTCACATAATAACTAGAGGGAAGCTTTCTGTGAGTTTCCTTTCTGATGTGTGACTTCATCACACAGAGTACCATTCTTCCCTTCCTGGAACAGTTTGCTAACACTGTTGTCGTGAATTATGCAAAATGATATTTTGGAGCTCATTGAGGGCTCTGGTGAAAAAGGAAATATCCTCAAATTAAAACTGGAAAGAAGCCTTCCGAGAAACTGCATTGCCATGTGTGAATGCAACTCACAGAGTTACACTTTTCTCTTCAGTGATCAGTTTGCTAACAAAGTTTTCTGGAAATCTGCAATTAGATACTTCATAGCGCAATGAAGGTTACGGTGACAAAGGAAATATCCTCAGATGAAAACAAGAAAGAAGCTTTCTTAGAACCTTCTTGGTAATGTGTGAATTCATCTCACAAAGTTACACTTATGTTTCTTGGAGCAGTCCATTAACACTGTCTTTGAGGAACCTGAGAATGGCTTCTTTGGATCGCATTCAGGCCTACACTAATAAAGGAAATATCATCAATTCAAAACATGTAAGAAGCTTTCTGAGAAATTGCTTTCTGATCTGTGAATTCATGTCACAGAGTTCCAACTTAAACCTCAGGAAGCACTTGGCTAACACTCTTTTCCTTGAATTCGCAAGGTGATATTTGAGAGCCCCTATGGGCCCATACTGAAAAAGGAGAAATCCTCAAATAATAACTAGAAAAAAGCTTTCGGAGACATTGCTTTTGATGTGTGACTTCAACACACAGAGTTCCACCCTTCCCTTCTTGGAACGGTTTGTTAACACTGTTGTCGTGGATTCTGCCAAGTGATATTTGGGCGCCCTTAATGGTCCATGATGAAAAAGGAAAAATGTTCAGATAATAACTAGAGAGAAGCTTTCTGAGAGATTGCTTTCGGATGTGTGACTTCATCACATAGAGTTCCATCCTTCCCTTCTTGGAACCGTTTTCTAACACTGTTTTCGTGGATTTTGCAAAGTCATATTTGGGAGCCCAGAGGGGACCATGGTGAAAAAGGAAATATCCTCACATAAAAACTAGCGAGAAGCTTTCTGAGAGATTGCTTTCTCATATGTGACTTCATCACACAGAGTTCCACCATTCCCTTCTTGGAAGAGTTTGCTAACTCTGTTGTGGTGGATTCTGCAAAGTGATATTTCGGAACCCATCAGGGCCCATATTGAAAAAGGAAATATCCTCAGATAATAACTAGAAAGAAGCTTGCTGAGAGATTGTTATCTGATGTGTGACTTCATCACACAGAGTTGCACACTTTCCTTCTTGAAACAGTTTGCTGACATTGTTATCGCGGATTCTGCAAAGTGATATTTGGGAGCTCATTGAACTCTATGGTGAAAAAGGAAATATCCTCATATGAAAACTGGAAAGAAGCCTTCTGAGAAAATGCATTGCTATGTGTGAATGCAACTCACGGAGTTACACGTTTCTCTTCAGTGATTAGTTTGCTAACACAGTTTTCTGAAAATCTGCAATTGGATACTGCTTAGCGCAATGAAGCTTAAGGTGACAAAGGAATTATACACAGATGAAACCTAGAAAGAAGCTTTCTTAGAAAATTCTTGGTGATATGTGAATTCATCTCACAGAGTTACACTTATGTTTCGTGGAGCAGTCCATTAACACTGTCTTTGAGGAACCTGAGAAGGGCTTCTTTGGATCGCATTGAGGCCTACACTGATAAAGGAAATATCATCAGTTCAAAATTTGAAGGAAGCTTTCTGAGAAACTGCTTTCTGATCAGTGAGTTCATCTCACAGACTTACAACTTAGACCTCAGGAAGCACTTTGCTACCACTCTTTTTGTGGAAACTGCAAAGTGATATTTGGGAGTCCATAGGGGCCCATGGTGAAAAAGGAAATATCCTCAGATGATGACTAGAGAGAAGTTTTCTTAGAGATTGCTTTCTGATGTGTGACTTCATCACACAGAGTTTCACCCTTCACTTCTTGGAACAGTTTGGTAACACTGTTGTCGTGGATTCTGCAAAGTGATATTTGGGAGCTCATGGAGGACTATGGTGAAAAAGGAAATATCCTCAGATCAAAACTGGAAACATGCCTTCTGAGAAACTGAGTTGCCATGTGTGAATGCAACTCATAGAGTTAGAGATTTCTCTACAGTGATCAGTTTGCTAACACACTTTTTGGAAATCTGCAATTAGAAACTTCTTAGCGCAATGAGGCATACGATGACAAAGGAAATATCCTCAGATGAAAACTAGAAAGAAGCTTTCTTAGAAACTTGGTTCTGATGTGTGAATTCATCTCACAGAGTTACACTTATGTTTCATGGAGCAGTCCATTTACACTGTCTTTGAGGAAACAGAAGGGCTTCTTTGGATCGCATTGAGTCCTACGCTGACAAAGGAAATATCATCAGTTCAAAACGTGAAAGAAGCTTTTTGAGAAACTTCTTTCTGATCTGTGAATTCATCTCACAGAATTACAACTTAGAACTCAGGAAGCCGTTTGCAAACACTCTTTTCTTGGAATCTGCAAAGTGATATTTGGGAGCCCATAGTGGCCCATGGTGAAAAAGGAAATATCCTCACCTTATAAATACAGAGCAGCTTTCTGAGAGATTGCTTTCTGATGTGTGACTTCATCATACAAAGTTCCACACTTCCCTTCTTGGAACAGTTTGCTAACACTGTTGTCGTGGATTTTGCAAAGTGATATTTGGGAGCCCATAGGGGCCCATGGTGAAAAAGGAAATAACCTCACATAGTACCTAGAGAGAAGCTTTCTGAGAGATTGCTTTCTGATGTGTGCCTTCATTACACAGAGTTCCACCCTTCGCTCTGATGGTAGTTTCTTTTGCTGTGCAGAAACTCTTTAGTTTAATTAGATCCCATTGGTCAATTTTGGCTTTTGCTGCCGTTGCTTTTCGTGTTTTAGACATGAAGTCCTTGCCCATGCCTATGTCCTGAATAGTACTACCTAGATTTTCTTCTAGGGTTTTTATGGTATTAGGTCTAACATTTAAGTCTCTAATCCATCTTGAATTAATCTTCGTATAAGGAGTAAGGAAAGGATCCAGTTTCAGCTTTCTACTTATGGCTAGCCAATTTTCCCAGCACCATTTATTAAATAGGGAATCCTTTCCCCATTTCTTGTTTTTCTGAGGTTTGTCAAAGATCAGATGGCTTTGGATGTGTGGTATTATTTCTGAGGACTCTGTTCTGTTCCTTTGGTCTATAGCTCTGTTTTGGTACCAGTACCATGCTGTTTTGATTACTGTAGCCTTGTAGTATAGTTTGAAGTCAGGTAGCGTGACGCCTCCAGCTTTGTCCCTTTGCTTTAGGATTGTCTCGGCAATGCGGGCTCTTTTTTGTTCCATATGAACTTTAAAGCAGTTTTTTCCAATTCTGTGAAGAAACTCATTGGTAGTTTGATGGGGATGGCATTGAATCTATAAATAACCTTGGGCAGTATGGCCATTTTCACGATATTGATTCTTCCTATCCATGAGCATGGTATGTTCTTCCATTTGTTTGTGTCCTCTTTGATTTCACTGAGCAGTGGTTTGTAGTTCTCCTTGAAGAGGTCCTTTACATCCCTTGTAAGTTGGATTCCTAGGTATTTTATTCTCTTTGAAGCAATTGTGAATGGAAGTTCATTCCTGACTTGGCTCTCTGCTTGTCTGTTACTGGTGTATAAGGATGCTTGTGATTTTTGCATATTAATTTTGTATCCTGAGACTTTGCTGAAGTTCCTTATCAGCTTAAGGAGATTTTGAGCTGAGACGATGGGGTTTTCTACATATACAATCATGTCATCTGCAAACAGGGACAATTTGACTTCTTCTTTTCCTAACTGAATACCCTTGATTTCTTTCTCTTGCCTGATTGCCCTAGCCAGAATTTCCAACCCTATGTTGAATCGGAGTGGTGAGAGAGGGCATCCCTGCCTTATACCAGTTTTCAAAGGGAATTTTTCCAGCTTTGCCCATTCAGTATGATATTAGCTTTGGGTTTGTCGTAAATAGCTCTTATTATTTTGAGGTACGTTCCATCAATACCGAATTTATTGAGGGTTTTTAGAATGAAGAGCTGTTGAATTTTGTCAAAAGCTCTTTCTGCATCTATTGAGATAATCATGTGGTTCTTGACTTTGGTTCTGTTTATATGCTGGATTATGTTTCTTGATTTGTGAATGCTGAACCAGCCTTGCATCCCAGGGATGAAGCCCACTTGATCATGGTGGATAAGCTTTTGGATGTGCTGCTGATTCCGGTTTGCCAGTATTTTATTGAGGATTTCTGCATCGATGTTCATCAGGGATATTGGTCTAAAATTCTCTTTTTTTGTTGTGTCTCTGCCAGGCTTTGGTATCAGGATGATGTTGGCCTCATAAAATGTGTTAGGGAGGATTCCCTTTTTTTCTATTGATTGGAATAGTTTCAGAAGGAATGGTACCAGCTCCTCCTTGTACCTCTGGTAGAATTCAGCTGTGAATCCATCTGGTCCTGGACTTTTTTTGGTGGGTAGGCTATTAATTGTTGCCTCAATTTCAGAGCCTGCTATTGGTCTATTCAGGGATTCAACTTCTTCCTGGTTTAGTCTTGGGAGAGTGTAAGTGTCCAGGAAATTATCCATTTCTTCTAGATTTTCTAGTTGATTTGTGTAGAGGCATTTATAGTATTCTCTGATGGTCGTTTGTATTTCTGTGGGGTGGGTGGTGATATCCCCTTTATCATTTTTTATTGCATCTATTTGATTCCTCTCTCTTTTCTTCTTTATTAGTCTTGCTAGCGGTCTGTCAATTTTGTTGATCTTTTCAAAAAACCAACTCCTGGATTCATTGATTTTTTCGAGGGTTTTTTGTGTCTCTATCTCCTTCACTTCTTCTCTGATCTGAGTTATTTCTTGCCTTCTGCTAGATTTTGAATGTGTTTGCTCTTGCCTCTCTTGTTCTTCTATTTGTGATGTTAGAGTGTCAATTTTAGATCTTTCCTGCTTTCTCTTGTGGGCATTTAGTGCTATAAATTTCCCTCTACACACTGCTTTAAATGTGTCCCAGAGATTCTGACATGTTATATCTTTGTTCTCATTGGTTTCAAAGAACATCTTTATTTCTGCCTTCATTTCGTTATGTACCCAGTAGTCATTCAGGAGCAGGTTGTTCATTTTCCATGCAGTTGAGTGGTTTTGAGTGAGTTTCTTAGTCCTGAGTTCTAGTTTGATTGCACTGTGGTCTGAGAGACAGTTTGTTATAATTTCTGTTCTTTTACAGTTGCTGAGGAGTGCCTTACTTCCAATTATGTGGTCAATTCTGGAATAAGTACGATGTGGTGCTGAGAAGAATGTATATTCTGTTGATTTGGGGTGGAGAGTTCTATAGATGTCTATTAGGTCTGCTTGGTGCAGAGATGAGTTTAATTCCTGGATACCCTTGTTAACTTTCTGTCTCGGTGATCTGTCTAATGTTGACAGTGGAGTGTTGAAGTCTGCCATTATTATTGTATGGGAATCTAAGTCTCTTTGTAAGTCTCTAAGGACTTGCTTTATGAATCTGGGTGCTCTTGTATTGGGTGCATATATATTTAGG
Source organism: Rhinopithecus roxellana (assembly GCF_007565055.1). Lineage (NCBI taxonomy): Eukaryota > Metazoa > Chordata > Mammalia > Primates > Cercopithecidae > Rhinopithecus > Rhinopithecus roxellana. Next base: position 4,573,387 of record NC_044569.1, on the reverse strand, counting down.
AGAGTTAGCTCTTCCTGTTGAATTGATCCCTTTACCATTATGTAATGGCCTTCTTTGTCTCTTTTGATCTTTGATGGTTTCAAGTCTGTTTTATCAGAGACCAGGATTGCAACCCCTGTTTTTTTTTGTTCTCCATTTGCTTGGTAGATCTTCCTCCATCCCTTTATTTTGAGCCTATGTCTGTCTCTGCATGTGAGATGGGTCTCCTGAATACAGCAGACTGATGGGTCTTGACTCTTGATCCAGTTTGCCAGTCTGTGTGTTTTAATTGGAGCATTTAGTCCATTAACATTTAAGGTAAATATTCTTATGTGTGAACTTGATCCTGCCATTATGATATTAACTGATTATTTTGCTCGTTAGTTGATGCAGTTTCTTCCTAGCCTCGATGGTCTTTACATTTTGGCATGTTTTTGCAATGGCTGGTACCGGTTGTTCCTTTCCATGTTTAGGGCTTCCTTCAGGGTCTCTTGTAAGGCAGGCCTGGTGGTGACAAAATCTCTAAGCATTTGCTTATCTGTAAAGGATTTTATTTCTCCCTCACTGATGAAACTTAGTTTGGCTGGATATGAAATTCTGCTTTGAAAATTCTTTTCTTTAAGAACGTTGAATATTGGCCCCCAGTCTCTTCTGGCTTGTAGAGTTTCTACCGAGAGATCTGCTGTTAGTCTGATTGGCTTCCCTTTGTGGGTAACCCGACCTTTCTCTCTGGCTGCCCTTAAGATTTTTCCTTCATTTCAACTTTGGTGAATCTGGCAATTATTTGTCTTGGAGTTGCTCTTCTCGAGGAGTATCTTTGTCGCGTTCTCTGTATTTCCTGAATTTGAATGTTGGCCTACCCTACTAGGTTGGGGAAGTTCTCCTGGATGATATCCTGAAGAGTGTTTTCCAACTTGGTTCCATTTTCCCCCTCACTTTCAGGCACCCCAGTGAGACGTAGATTTGGTCTTTTTACATAATCCCATACTTCTTGCAGGCTTTGTTCATTTCTTTTTCTTCTTTTTTCTTTTGGTTTCTCTTCTCGCTTCATTTCGTTGATTTGATCCTCATTGGCTGATTCTCTTTCTTCCAGTTGATCAAGTCGGTTACTGAAGCTTGTGCATTTGTCACGTATTTCTCGTGTCATGGTTTTCATCTCTGTCATTTCGTTGATGACCTTCTCTGCATTAATTAGTCTAGCTGTCAATTCTTCCCCTCTTTTTTCAAGATTTTTAGTTTCTTTGCACTCGGTACGTAATTCCTATTTAGCTCTCTGAAGTTTGATGGACTGAAGCCTTCTTCTCTCATCTCGTCAAAGTCATTCTCTGAACAGCTTCAATCCGTTGCTGGCGATGGGCTGCGCTCCTTTGCACGGGGAGATGTGCTCTTATTTTTTGAATTTCCAGCTTTTCTGCCCTGCTTTTTCCCCATCTTTGTGGTTTAATCTGTCTCTGGTCTTTGATGATGGTGACGTACTGATGGGGTTTTGGTATAGGTGTCCTTCCTGTTTGATAGTTTTCCTTCTGACAGTCTGGACCCTCAGCTGTAGGTCAGTTGGAGATTGCTTGAGGTCCACTCCAGACCCTGTTTGCCTGGGTATCAGCAGCAGAGGTTGCAGACGATAGAATATTGCTGAACAGCGAGTGTACCTGTCTGATTCTTACCTTGGAAGCTTCATCTTAGGGGTGTACTCCACCCTGTGAGGTGTGGGGTGTGAGACTGCCCTAGTGGGGGATGTCTCCCAGTGAGGCTACTCAGGGGTCAGTGACCCACTTGAGCATGCAGTCTGTCCGTTCTCAGATCTCTACCTCCGTGTTGGGAGATCCACTCCTCTCCTCAAAGCTGTCAGACAGAGTCCTTCACGTCTGCTCAGGCCTCTGTTGCTTCCCCTGTTTTTTTTTAGCTGAGCGCTGCCCCCAGAGGTGGAGTCTATAGAGACAGGCAGGTTTCCTTGAGCTGCTGTGAGCTCCACCGAGTTCGAGATCCCCAGCGGCTTTAAATACTTAAGCCTCAGCAATGGCGGGCGCCCCTCCCCCAGCCTCACTGCTGCCTCGCGGTTAGATCCCTGCAGACTGCTGTGTTTACAATGAGGGAGGCTCCCTGGTCGTGAGACCCTCCCGGCCAGGTGAGGGATACATTCTTCTGGTGTGCCCGTTTGCTTAGAGCACGGTATTGGGGTGGGAGTTACCCGATTCTCCAGGTGTTGTGTGTCTCAGTTCCCCTGGCTAGGAAAAGGGATACCCTTCCCCCTTGCACTTCCCAGGTGAGGCAATGCCTCACCCTGATTCATTTCTCGCTGGTCAGGCTGCAGCAACTGACCAGCACCAATTGTCCGGCACTGCCTAGTGAGATGAAACCAGTACCTCAGCTGAACATGCAGAAATCTCCGGTCTTCTGTGTCGCTCGTGCAGGGAGTTGGGAGACTGGAGCTGTTCCTATTCGGCCATGGTAAAAAGAAGCTTTCTGAGAAACTTCTTTCAGAACTGTGAATTCATCTCACAGAGTTACACCTAAGACCTCAGAGGCAGTTTGCTAACACTCTTTTCGTGGAATCTGCAAACTGATATTTCGGAGCCCATAGAGGCCAATGGTGAAAAAGGAAATATCCTCAGATAATAAGTAGAGAGAAGCTATCTGAGAGATTGCTTTCTGATGTGTGACTTCATCACACATAATTCCACCCTTCCCTTCTTGGAACAGTTTGCTAACATTGTTGTAGTGGATTCTACAAAATGATATGTGGGAGCTCATTGAGGGCTATGGTGAAAAAGGAAATATCCTCAGATCAAACATGTAAAGAAGCCTTCTGAGAACTGCATTGCCATGTGTGAATGCAACTCACAGAGTTAGACGTTTCTCTTCTGTGATCCGTTTGCTAACTAAGCCTTCTGGAAATCTGCAATGGGATCCTTCTTAGTGCAATGAAGGTTATGGTGACAAAGGAAATATCGTCAGATGTCAACTAGAAAGAGCTTTCGTAGAAACTTCTTAATGATGTGTGAATTCATCTCACAGAGATACACTTATGTTTCGTGCAGCAGTCCATTAACACTGTCTTTGAGGAACCTGAGAAGGGCTTCCTTGGATCGTGTTGAGGCCTACGCTGATAAAGGAAAATGGTCAGTTCAAAACGTGAAAGAAGGTTTCTGAGAAACTTCTTTCTGGTCTCTGAATTCATCTCACAGAGTTACACCTTAGACCTCAGAAGCAGTTTGCTAACACTCTTTTCGTAAAATCTACAAACTGATATTTCAGAGTCCATAGGTAGGGGCCCACGGTGAAAAAGGAAATATCCTCATATAATAACTAGAGAGAAGGTTTCTGAGAGATTGCTTTCGGATGTGTGACTTCATCACACAGAATTCCACCCTTCCTTTCTTGGAACAGTTTACAAACACTGTTGTCGTGGATTCTGCAAAGTGATATTTCGGAGCCCATAGGGGCCCATGGTGAAAAAGGAAATATCCTCACATAATAATTAGAGAGAAGCTTTCTGAGAGATTGCTATCGGATGTGTGACTTCATCACACAGAGATCCAACCGTCCCTTCTTGGAACAGTTTGCTAACACTGTTGTCGTGGATTTTGCAAAGTGATATTTGGGAGCTCATTGAGTGCTATGGTGAAAAAGGAAATATCCTCAGATCAAAACTGGAAAGAAGCCTTCTGAGAAACTACATTGCCATGTGTGAATGCAACTCACAGAGTTACAATTTTCGCTTCAGGGATCATTTTGCTAACAAAGCTTTCTGGAAATCGGCAATGGGATACTTCTAAGCACAATGAAGCTTACGATGACAAAGGAAGTATCCTCAGAGGAAAACTACAAAGAAGTTTTCTTAGAAACTTCTTGGTGATGTGTGAATTTATCCCATAGAGTTACACTTACGTTTCGTGGAGCAGTCCATTAACACTGTCTTTGAGGAACCTGAGAAAGGCTTCCTTGGATCGCATTGAGGGCTATGCTGATAAGGGAGTTATCATCAGTTCAAGACGTGAATGAGGCTTTCTGAGGAACTTCCTTCTGATCTGTGAATTCATCTCACAGAGTTACACCTTAGGCCTCAGGAAGCTGTTTGCTAACCCTCTTTTGGTGGAATCTACAAAGTGATATTTGGGAGCCCATAGGGGCCAAGGAGTAAAAGGAAATATCCTCAAATAATAACTACAGAGAAGTTTTCTGAGAGATTGCTTACTGATGTGTGACTTCCTCACACAGAGTTCCACACTTCCTTTCTTGGAAGTGTTTGCTAACACTGTTGTCGTGGATTTGGCAAAGTGATATTTGGGAGCCCTTAGGGGAACATGGTGAAAAAGGAAATATCCACTGATCAAAACAGGAAGGAAGCCTTCTGAGAAACTGCATTAGCATGTGTGAATGCAACTCACGGAATCACTAGTTTTCATTCAGTAGTCAGTTTGCAAACACAGTTTTCCGGAGATCTGCAATTAGATACTTCTTAGCGCAATGAAGCTCCCGGTGACCAAGGAAATGCCCTCAGATGAAAACTAGAAGGAAGCTTTCCTAGGAACTTCTTGGTGATTTGTGAATTCATCTCACAGAGTTACAATTATGTTTCATGGAGCAGTCCACTAGCACTGTCTTGGAGGAACCTGAGAAGGGCCTCTTTGGATCGTATTGAGGCCTACACTGATAAAGGAAATATCATCAATTCAAAACTTGAAAAAAGCTGTCTGAGATTCTTCTTTCTAATCTGTGAATTCATCCCACAGAGTTACAACTTAGACCTCAGGAAGCAGTTTGCTAACACTGTTTTCGTGGAATCTGCAAAGTGATATTTGGGAGCCCATAGGGGCCCACGGTGAAAAAGGAAATATCCTCACATAATAACTAGAGAGAAGCTTTCTGAGATATTGCTTTCTGATGTGTGACTTCATCACACAGAGTTCCACCCTTCCCTTCTTGAAACAGTTTGCTAACACTCTTGTCGTGGATTCTGCAAAGTGATATTTGGGAGCTCATTGAGGGCTATGGTGAAAAAGGAAATATCCTCAGATCAAAACTGGAAAGAAGCCTTCTGAGAAACTGCATTGCCATGTGTGAATGCACCTCACAGAGTTACATGTTTCCCTTCAATGATCAGTTTGCTAACACAGTTTTCTGCAAATCTGCAACTGAATACTCCTTAGAGCAATGAAGCTTACAGTGAGAAAGGAAATATCCCTAGAGGAAAACTAGAATGAAGCTTTCTTAGAAACTTCTTGGTGTTGTGTGAATTCATCTCACAGAACTACAATTCTGTTTCATGGAGCAGTCCATTAACAGTGTCTTTGAGGAATCTGAGACGGGATTGTTTCGATCGAATTGAGTCCTACGCTGATAAAGGAAATATCATCAGTTCAAAACGTGAAAGAATATTTCTGGGAAACTACTTTCTGATCTGTGAATTCATCTCACCGAGTTACAATTTAGACCTCAGGAAGCTGTTTGCTAACACTCTTTTCGTGGAATCTGCAAAGTGATGTTCGGGAACCTATACGGACCCATGGCAAAAAAGGTAATATCCTCACATAATAACTAGAGGGACCCTTTTTGAGAGATTGCTTTCTGATGTGTGATTTCATCACACAGAGTTCCACCCTTCCCTTCTTGGAATGATTTGCTAACACTGTTGTCGTGGATTCTGCAAAGTGATATTTGGCAGCCCATAGGGTCCATGGTGAAAAAGGAAATATCCTAACTTAATAAGTAGAGTGAAGCTTTTTGATGTGTGTCTTCATCACACAGAGTTCCACCCTTCCCTTCTTGGAACAGATTGCTCACACTGTTGTCGTGGATTCTGCAAAGTGATATTTGGGAGCCCATAGGGACCCATGGTGAAAAAGGAAATATCCTCACTTAATAACTAGAGAGAAGCATTCTGAGACATTGCTTTCTGATGTGTGCCTTCATCACACAGATTTCCATCCTTGCCTTCTTAGAACAGTTTGCTAACACTGTTGTCGTGGATTCTGCAAAGTGATATTTGGGAGCTCATTGAGGGCTATGGTGAAAAAGTAAATATCCTCAGACCAAAACTGGAAAGAAGCCTTCTGAGAAACTGCATTGCCATGTTGAATGCAACTCACAGAGATACACGTTCCTCTTCAGTGGTCAGTTTGCTAACACAGTGTTCGGGAAATCGGCAATTAGATACTTCTTAGCACAAGGAAGCTTACGGTGACAAAAGAAATATCCTCAGATAAAAACTAGAATCAAGCTTTCTTAGGAAGTTCTTAGTGATGTGTGAATTCATCTCACCGAGTTAGACTTATGTTTCGTGGAGAAGTCCATTATCTGAGGATATTTCCTCATTGAGCGCTATGTGGTAAAAGGAAATATCCACATATCAAAACTGGAAAGAAGCCTTCTTTGAAACTGCATTGCCATGTGTGAATGCAACTCACAGAGTTACACGTTTCTCTTCAGTGATGAGTTTGCCAACACAGTTTTCTGGAAATCTGCAATTGGATACCTCTTAGCGCCACGAAGCGCCACGAAGCTTTCCGTGACAAAGGAAATATCCTCAGAGGAAAACTAGAAAGAAGCTTTCTTAGCAACTTCTTGGTGATGTCTGAATTCATCTTAAAGTGTTACAATTATGTTTCGTGGAGCAGTCCATTAACACTGTCGTTGAGGAAGCTGAGAAGGGCTACTTTGGATCGTATTGTGGGCTATGTTGATAAAGGAAATATCATCAGATAAAACGTGACAGAAGCTTTCTGAGAAACTTCTTTCTGTTCTGTGAATTCATCTCACAGAGTTATAACTTAGACGTCATTAAGCAGTGTGCTAACACTCTTTTCGTGGAACCTGCAAAGACATATTTAGAGGCCATAGGGGCCCATGGTGAAAAAGGAAATATCCTCAGCTAATAACTAGAGAGAAGCTTTGTGAGAGATTGCTTTCTGATGTGTGACTTCATCACACCGAGTTCCACCCTTCCCTTCTAGTTACAGTTTGTTAACACTGTTGTCGTGGATTCTGCAAAGTGATATGTGTCAGGCAATATGGGCCCATTGTGAAAAAGGAAATATCCTCACATAATAACTAGAGAAGGCTTCTGAGAGACTGCTTTCTGATGTGTGACTTCATCACACAGAGTTCCAGGCACCCCGTCTTGTAACAGTTTGCTAACAGTGTTGTCGTGGATTCTGCAAAGTCATATTCGGGAGCTCTTTGAGGGCTATAGTGAAAAAGGAAATATTCTCAGATCAAAACTGGAAAGAAGCCTTCTGAGGAACTGCATTGCCATGTGTGAATGCAACTCACAGAGTGACACTTTCTCTTCATTGATCAGTTTGATAATAAAGTTTTCTGGAAATCTGCAATGGGATACTTCTTAGCGCAATGAAGCTTTCGGTGATAAAGAAAATATCCCCAGATGAAAACTAGAAAGAAGCTTTCTTAGAAACTTCTTGGTGACGTGTGAATTCATCTCACACAGTTAGACTTCTGTTTCGTGGAGCAGTCCATTAACATCGTCTTTGAGGAAACTGAGAAGTGCTTCTTTGGATCGCTTTGAGGCCTACGCTGATAAATGAAATATCATCAGTTCAAAACGTGAAAGAAGCTATCTGAAAAACTTTTTCTGATCTGTGAATTCATCTCACAGAGTTACAACTCAGACCTCAGGAAGCAGTTTGCTAACACTCTTTTCGTGGAATCTACAAAGTGATATTTGGGAGCCCATGGGGGCCCATGGTGAAAAAGGAAATATCCTCACATAATAACTACAGAGAAGCTTTCTGAGAGATTGCTTTCTGAAGTGTGACTTCATCACACCGACTTCCAAACATCCCTTCGTGGAACAGTTTGCCAACACAGTTATCATGGATTCTGCTAAGTGATGTTTGGGAGCTCATTGAGGGCTATGATGACAAAGGAAACATCCTCAGATCAAAACTGGAAAGAAGACTTCTGAGAAACTGCATTGCCATGTGTGAATGCAACTCACAATGTTACACGTTTCTCTTCTGTGATCAGTTTGCTAACACAGTTTTCTGGAAATCTACAATGGAATACTTCTGAGCGCAACAAAGCTTACGGTGACAAGGAAATATCCTCAGATGAAAACTAGAAAGAAGGTTTCTTAGAAACTTCTTGGTGATGTGTGAATTCATCTCATAGAGTTACACTAATGTTTCACGGAGCAGTCCATTAACACTGTCTTTAGGGAACGTGAGAAGAGATTCTTTAGATCGTATTGATGCCTACACTGAGGAAGGAAATATCATCCATTCAAACGTGCAAGAAACTATCTGAGAATCTTCTTTTTGATCGGTGAATTCGTCTCACAGTGTTACAACTTTGACCTCCGGAAGCAGTTTGTCTCACTCTTTCCGAGGAATCTGCAAAGTAATATTTGGGAGCCCATAGGGGGTCATGGTGAAAAAGGAAATATCCTCACATAATAACCAGAGAGAAGCTTTCTGAGAGATTGCTTTCGGATGTGTGACTTCATCACACAGAATTCCACCCTTCCCTTCTTGGAACAGTTTGCTAACACTGTTGTCGTGGATTCTGCAAAGTGATATTTGGGAGCCCATTGGGGCCCATGGTGAAAAAGGAAATATCCTCACATAATAATTAGAGAGAAGCTTTCTGAGAGATTTCTTTCTGATGTGTGAATTCATCACACAGAGTTCCACCCTTCCCTTCTTGGAACAGTTTGCTAACACTGTTGTGTTGTATTTTGCAAAGTGATATTTGGGAGCTCTTTGAGAGGTATGGTGAAAAAGGAAATATCCTCAGATCAAAACTGGAAAGAAGCCTTCAGAGTAACTGCATTGCCATGTGTGAATGCAACTCAAAGAGTTACACGTTCCTCTACTGTGATCAGTTTGCTAACAAAGTTTTCTGGAAATCTACATTGGGATACTTCTCAGCGCAATGAAGCTTACGGTGACAAAGGAAATATCCTCAGATGAAAACTAGAAAGAATGATTCTTAGAAACATCTTGGTGATGTGTGAATTCATCTCACCGAGTTACACTTATGTTTCGTGAAGCAGTCCATTAACACTGTCTTTGAGGAATCTGAGAAAGGCGTCTTTGGATCGTATTGAGGGCTATGCTGATAAAGGAAGTATCATCAGTTCAAAACGTGAAGGAAGGTTTCTGAGAAACCTCTTTCTGATCTGTGAATTCATCTCACAGAGTTACAACTTAGACCTGAGGATGCAGTTTGCTAACTCTCTTTTCGTGGAATCTGCAAAGTGATATTTGGGAGCCCTTAGGGGCCCAGGTGAAAAAGGAATTATCCTCACATAATAAATACAGAGAACCTTTCTGAATGATTGCTTTCTGATGTGTGACTGCATCACACAGAGTTCCACCCTTCCCTTTTTGGAACAGTTTGCTGACACTGTTGTCGTGGATTCTGCAAAGTGATATTTGGGAGCTCATTGAGGGCTATGGTGAAAAAGAAAATATCCTCAGATCAAAACTGAAAAGAAGTCTTCTGAGAAACTGCATTGCCATGAGTGAATGCAACTCACAGAGTTACACGTTTCTCTTCAGTGATCAGTTTGCTAACACAGTTTTCTGGAAATCTGCAATGGGATACTTCTTATCGCAATGAAGCTTATGGTGAGGAAGGAAATATCCTCAGATGAAAACTAGAAAGAAGCTTTCCTAGAAACTTCTTGGTGATGTGTGAATTCGTCTCACCGAGTTATAATTATACTTCATGGAGCTTTCCATTATCACTCTCTTTGAGGAACCTGAGAATGACTTCTTTGGATCGCTTTGAGGCCTACGCTGATAAAGGAAATATCATCAGTTCAAAACGTGAAAGAAGCTTTCTGAGAAACTTCTTTCTGGTCTGTCAATTCATCTCACAAAGTTACAACTTAAACCTCAGGGAGCAGTTTGCTAACACTCCTTTCGTGGAATCTGCAAAGGGATATTTGGGAGCCCATCGAGGCCCATGGTGAAAAAGGAAATGTCCTCAGAAAATAACTGGAGAGAAGCTTTCTGAGAGATTGCTTTCTGATATGTGACTTCATCACAGAGTTCCACCCTTCCCTTCTTGAAACAGTTTGCTAACACTGTTGTCGTGGATTCTGCAAAGTGCTATTTGGGAGCTCATTGAGGGCTATGGTGAAAAAGGAAATATCCTGAGATGAAAACTGGAAAGAAGCCTTCTGAGAAAATGCATTGCCATGTGTGAATGCAACTCACAGAGTTACACGTTTCTCTTCAGTGATCTGTTTGCTAACACAGTTTTCTGGAAATCTGCAATGAGATACTTCTTAGCGCAATGAAGCTTACGTTGACAAAGGAAATATCCTCAGATGAAAACCAGAAAGAAGCTTTCTTAGAAACTTCCTGGTGATGTGTGAATTCATCTCACAGAGTTAAACTTATGTTTCGTGGATCAGTCCATTAACACTGTCTTTGAGGAACTTGAGAAGGGCTTCGTTGGATCATGTTGAGGCCTACGCTGATAAAGGAAATGTCATCAGTTCAAAACGTGAAAGAAGCTTTCTGAGAAACTTCTTTCTGATCTGTGAATTCATCTCACAGTGTTACACCTTAGACCTCAGGAAGCAGTTTGCTAACACTCTTTTCGTGGAATCTGCGAAGTGATATTTCGGAACCCATAGGGTCCCATCATGAAAAAGGAAATATCCTCAGATAATAACTAGAGAGAAGCTTTCTGAGAGATTGCTTTCTGATGTGTGATTTCATCACACAGAGTTCCACACCTCCCTTCTTGGTACATTTTGTTAACAATGTTGTCGAGGATTCTGCAAAGTGAAATTTGGGAGCTCATTGAGGGCTATGGTGAAAAAGGAAATATAATCAGATGAAAACTGGAAAGAAGATTTCTGAGAAACTGCATTGCCCTGTGTGAATGCAACTCACAGAGTTACACGTTTCCCTTCAGTAGTAAGTTTGCAAACACAGTTTTCCGGAAATCTGCAATTAGATACTTCTTAGCGCAATGAAGCTCACGGTGAACAAGGAAATGTCCACAGATGAAAACTAGAAAGAATTTTCTTAGAATCTTCTTGGTGATGTTTGAACTCATCTCACAGAGTTACACTTATGTTTCTTGGAATACTCTATTATCACTGTCTTTGAGAATCCTGGGACGGGCTTCTTAGGATCCTAGTGAGGCATACGCTGAAAAAGGAAATATCATCAGTTCAAAACATGCGGGAACTTTTCGAGAATCTTCTTTCTAATCTGTGAATTCATCTCACAGAGTTACACCATAGAGCTCAGGAAGCAGTTTGCTAACTCTTTTCGTGGAATCTGCAAAGTGATATTTGGGAGCCCATAGGGTTCCCATGGTGTAAAAGGAAATTTCCTCACATAATAACTAGAGGGAAGCTTTCTGAGAGATGGCTTTCTGATGTGTGACTTCATCACAGATTTCCACACTTCCCTTCTTGGAATGATTTGCTAACACTGTTGTTGTGGATTCTGCAAAGTGATAATTGGGAGCCCATAGGGGCCCACGGTGAAAAAGGAAATATCCTCACTTAATAACGAGACAGAAGCTTTCTGTTGTGTGACTTCATCACACAGAGTTCCACCCTTCCATTCCTGGAACAGTTTGCTAACACTGTTGTCGTGGTTTCTGCAAAGTGATATTTGGGAGCTCATTGAGGGGTATGGTGAAAAAGGAAATATTCTCCGATCAAAACTGGAAAGAAGCCTTCGGAAAAACTGCATTGCCATGTGTGAATGCAACTCACAGAGTTGCACGTTTCTCTTCAGTGATCAGTTTGCTAACACAGTTATATGGAAATTTGCAGTTGGATTCTTCTTAGCGCAATGAAGCTTTCGGTGACAAGGGAAATATCCTCAGATGAAAACTAGAAAGAAGCATTCTTAGAACCTTCTTGGTGATGTGTGAATTCATCTCACAGAGTTACACTTATGTTTCGTGGAGCAGTTCATTAACACTGTCTTTGAGGAACCTGAGAAGGGCTTCCTTGGATCGCTTTGAGGCCTACGCTGATAAAGGAAATATCATTAGTTCAAAACGTGAAAGAAGCTTTCTGAGAAACTTCTTTCTGATCTGTCAATTCATCTCACAAAGTTACAACTTAAACCTCAGGGAGCAGTTTGCTAACACTCCTTTCGTGGAATCTGCAAAGGGATATTTGGGAGCCCATCGAGGCCCATGGTGAAAAAGGAAATGTCCTCAGAAAATAACTGGAGAGAAGCTTTCTGAGAGCTTGCTTTCTGATATGTGATTTCATCACAGAGTTCCACCCTTCCCTTCTTGAACAGTTTGCTAACACTGTTGTCGTGGATTCTGCAAAGTGCTATTTGGGAGCTCATTGAGGGCTATGGTGAAAAAGGAAATATCCTCAGATGAAAACTGGAAAGAAGCCTTCTGAGAAACTGCATTGCCATGTGTGAATGCAACTCACAGAGTTACACGTTTCTCTTCAGTGATCTGTTTGCTTACACAGTTTTCTGGAAATCTGCAATGGGATACTGCTTAGCGCAATGAAGCTTACGGTGACAATGGAAATATCCTCAGAGAGACCCTGAAGGAAGCCCTAAACATGAAAAGGAACAACCTGTACCAGCCATTGCAAAAACATGCCACAGTGTAAAGACCGTCGATGCTAGGAAGAAACTGCATCAACTAACGAGCAAAATAAACAGTTAATATCATAATGGCACGATCAAGTTCACGCATAACAATATTAAACTTAAATGTAAATGGACTAAATGCTCCAATTAAAAGACACAGAGTGGCAACCTGGATCAAGAGTCAAGACCCATCAGTTTGCTGTATTCAGGAGACCCATCTCACATGCAGAGACATATATAGGCTCAAAATAAAGGGATGGAGGAAGATCTACCAAGCAAATGGAGAACAAAGAAAGCAGGGGTTGCAATCCTAGCCTCTGATAAAACAGACTTTAAACCATCAACGATCAAAAAGGGACAAAGAAGGCCATTACATAATGGTAAAGGGATCAATTCAACAGGAAGAGCTAACTCTCCTAAATATATATGCACCCAATACAGGAGTACCCAGATTCATAAAGCAAGTCCTTAGAGACTTACAAAGAGACTTAGACTCCCATACAATAATAATGGGAGACTTCAACACTCCACTGTCAACATTAGACAGATCAATGAGACAGAAAGTTAACAAGGATATCCAGGAATTGAACTCATCTCTGCACCAAGCAGACCGAATAGACATCTATAGAACTCTCCACCCCAAATCAACAGAATATACATTCTTCTCAGCACCACATCGCACTTATTCCAAAATTGACCACATAATTTGAAGGAAAGCACTCCTCAGCAAATGTACAAGAACAGAAATTATAACAAACTGTCTCTCAGACCACAGTGCCATCAAACTAGAACTCAGGACTAAGAAACACAATCAAAACCGCTCAAGTACATGGAAACTGAACAACCTGCTCCTGAGTGACTACTGGGTACATAACGAAAAGAAAGCAGCAATATAGATGTTCTTTGATACCAATGAGAACAAAGATACAACATACCAGAATCTCTGGGACACATTTAAAGCAGTGTGTAGAGGGAAATTTATAGCACTAAATGCCCACAAGAGAAAGCAGGAAAGATCTAAAATGGAAACTCTAACATCACAATTAAAAGAACTAGAGAGGCAAGAGCAAACACATTCAAAAGCTAGCAGAAGGCAAGAAATAACTCAGATCAGAGCAGAACTGAAGGAGATAGAGACACAAAAAACCCTCCAAAAATTTATCAATGAATCCAGGAGTTGGTTTTTTGAAAAGATCAACAAAATTGACAGACCACTAGGAAGACTAATAAAGAAGAAAAGAGAGAGGAATCAAATAGATGCAATAAAAAATGATAAAGGGGATATCACCACCCACCCCACAGAAATGCAAACAACCATCAGAGAATACTATAAATGCCTCTACGCAAATCAACTAGAAAATCTAGAAGAAATGGATAATTTCCTGGGTACTTACACTCTCATAAGACCAAACCAGGAAGAAGTTGAATCCCTGAATAGACCAATAGCAGGCTCTGAAATTGAGGCCACAATTAATAGCCTACCCACCAAAAGAAGTCCAGGACCAGATGGATTCACAGCTGAATTCTACCAGAGGTACAAGGAGGAGCTGGTACCATTCCTTCTGAAACTATTCCAATCAATAGAAAAAGAGGGAATCCCCCTGAACTCATTTTGTGAGGCCAACATCATCCTGATACCAAAGCCTGGCAGAGACACAACAAAAAAAGAGAATTTTAGACCAGTATCCCTGATGAACATCAATGCAAAAATCCTCAATAAAATACTGGCAAACCGGATTCAGCAGCACATCCAAAAGCTTATCCACCATGATCAAGTGGGCTTCATCCCTGGGATGCAAGGCTGGTTCAACATTCGCAAATCAATAAACATAATCCAGCATATAAACACAACCAAAGTCAAGAACCACATGATTATCTCAATAGATGCAGAAAAGGCTTTTGACAAAATTCAACAGCCCTTCATGTTAAAAACGCTCAATAAATTCGGTGTTGAGGTAACGTACCTCAAAATAATAAGAGCTATTTATGACAAACCCACAGCTAATATCATACTGAATGGGCAAAACCTGGAAAAATTCCCTTTGAAAACTGGTACAAGACAGGGATGCCCTCTCTCACCACTCCGATTCAACATAGAGTTGGAAGTTCTGGCTAGGGCAATCAGGCAAGAGAAAGAAATCAAGGCTATTCAGTTAGGAAAAGAAGAAGTCAAATTGTCCCTGTTTGCAGATGACATGATTGTATATTTAGAAAACCCCATCGTCTCAGCCCAAAATCTCCTTAAGCTGACAAGCAACTTCAGCAAAGTCTCAGGATACAAAATTAATGTGCAAAAATCACAAGCATCCTGATACACCAGTAACAGACAAGCAGAGAGCCAAGTCAGGAATGAACTTCCATTCACAATTGCTTCAAAGAGAATAAAATACCTAGGAATCCAACTTACAAGGGATGTAAAGGACCTCTTCAAGGAGAACTACAAACCACTGCTCAGTGAAATCAAAGAGGACACAAACAAATGGAAGAACATACCATGCTCATGGATAGGAAGAATCAATATCGTGAAAATGGCCATACTGCCCAAGGTTATTTATAGTTTCAATGCCATCCCCATCAAGCTACCAATGACTTTCTTCACAGAATTGGAAAAAATTGCTTTAAAGTTCATATGGAACCAAAAAAGAGCCCGCATTGCCAAGACAATCCTAAGGCAAAAGGACAAAGCCGGAGGCGTCACGCTACCTGACTTCAAACTCTACTACAAGGCTACAGTAACCAAAACAGAATGGTACTGGTACCAAAACAGAGCTATAGACCAATGGAACAGAACAGAGTCCTCAGAAATAATACCACACATCTACAGCCATCTGATCTTTGACAAACCTGAGAGAAACAAGAAATGGGGAAAGGATTCCCTATTTAATAAATGGTGCCGGGAAAATTGGCTAGCCATAAGTAGAAAGCTGAAACTGGATCCTTTCCTCACTCCTTATACGAAGATTAATTCAAGATGGATTAGAGACTTAAATGTTAGACCTAATACCATAACAACCCTAGAAGAATATCTAGGTAGTACCATTCAGGACATAGGCATGGGCAAGGACTTCATGTCTAAAACACCAAAAGCAATGGCAGCAAAAGCCAAAATTGACAAATGGGATCTAATTAAACTAAAGAGTTTCTGCACAGCAAAAGGAACTACCATCAGAGTGAACAGGCCACCTACAGATTGGGAGAAAATTTTTGCAATCTACTCATCTGACAAAGGGCTAATATCCAGAATCTACAAAGAACTCAAACAAATATACAAGAAAAAACAAAGAACCCCAACAAAAAGTGGGCAAAGGATATGAACAGACATTTCTCAAAAGAAGACATTCATACAGCCAACAGACACATGAGAAAATGCTCATCATCACTCACCATCAGGGAAATGCAAATCAAAACCACAATGAGATACCATCTCACACCAGTTAGAATGGCAATCATTAAAAAATCAGGAAACAACAGTTGTTGAAGAGGATGTGGAGAAATAGGAACAATTTTACACTGTTGGTGGGATTGTAAACTAGATCAATCATTATGGAAAACAGTATGGCAATTCCTCAAGGATCTAGAACTAGATGTACCACATGACCCAGCCATCCCACAACTGGGTATATACCCAAAGGATTATAAATTATTCTACTACAAAGACACATGCACACGTATGTTTATTGCGGCACTATTCACAATAGCAAAGACTTGGAATCAACCCAAATGTCCATCTGTGACAGACTGGATTAAGAAAATGTGGCACATATACACCATGGAATACTATGCAGCCATAAAAAAGGATGAGTTTGCGTCCTTTGTAAGGACATGGATGCAGCAGGAATCCATCATTCTTAGCAAAGTATCACAAGAACAGAAAACCAAACACCGCATATTCTCACTCATATGTGGGAACTGAACAATGAGATCACTTGGACTCGGGAAGGGGAACATCACACACTGGGGCCTATCATGGGGAGGGGGGAAGCGGGAGGGATGGCATTGGGGAGATACACTTGATATAAATGATGAATTGATGGGTGCTGACGAGTTGATGGGTGCAGCACACCCACATGGTACAAATATACACATGTAACGAACCTGCACGTTATGCACAAGTATCCTAGAACCTAAAGAATAATAAAAAAAAGAAAAGAAAAGAAAATTAGAAAGAAACTTTCTTATTAACATCTTGGTGATGTGTGAATTCATCTCACAGAGTTACACTTATGTTTCGTGGAGCAGACCATTCACACTGTCTTTGAGGAACCTGAGAAGGGCTTCTCGGATCGTATTGAGGCCTACGCTGATAAAGGAAATATCATCAGTTCAAAATGTGAAAGAAGCTTTCTGAGAAACCTCTTTCTGATCTGTGAATTCTCACAGAGTTCCAACTTAGACCTGCGGATGCAGTTTGCTAACACTCTTTTCGTGGAATCTGCAAAGTGGTATTTGGGAGTCCATAGGGGCCCATGGTGAAAAAGGAATTATCCTCACATAATAAACAGAGAACCTTTCTGAGAGATTGCTTTCTGATGTGTGACTTCATCACACAGAGTTCCACCCTTACCTTTTTGGAACAGTTTGCTGACACTGTTCTCGTGTATTCTTCAAAGTGATATTTGTGAGCCCATAGGGGCCCATGGTCAGAAAGGAAATATCCTCACTTAATAACCAGAGAGAAGTTTTCTGAGAGATTGCTTTCTGATGTGTGACTTCATCACACACAGTTCCGCCATTCCCTCCTTGGGACAGTTTGCTAACACTGTTGTCGTGGATTCTGCAAAGTGATATTTGGGAGCTCATTGAGGGCTATGGTGAAAAAGAAAATATTCTCAGATCAAAACTGGAAAGGAGCCTTCTGAGAAACTGCATTGCCATGTGTGAATGCAACTCACAGATTTACACTTTTGTCTTCAGTGATCAGTTTGCTAACAAAGTTTTCTGGAAATCTGCAATGAGATACTTCTTAGCGAAATGAAGCTTAGGGTGACAAAGGAAATATCCTCAGATGAAAACTAGAAAGAAGGCTTCTTAGAAACTTCTTGGTGTTGTCTGAATTCATCTCACAGAGTTACACATATGTTTCGTGGAGCAGACCATTCACACTGTCTTTGAGGAACCTGAGAAGGGCGTCTCGGATTGTATTGAAGCCTACGATGATAAAGGAAATATCAGCAGTTCAAAACGTGAAAGAAGCTTTCTGAGAAACTTCTTTCTGATCTCTGAATTCATCTCACAGAGTTACAATTTAGATCTCAGGAAGCAGTTTGCTAACACTCTTTTCGTGGAATCTGCAAAGTGATATTTTGGAGCCCATAGGGGCCCATGGTGAAAAAGGAAATACCCTCAGATAATTACTAGAGCGAAGCTTTCAGAGAGATTGCTTTCTGTTGTGTGAGTTCAACACACAGGGCTCCACTCTTCCCTTCTTGGAACTGTTTGCTAAAACTGTTGTCGTAAATTATGCAAAGTGATATTTCGGAGCCGATAGGGTCCCATGTTGAAAAAGGAAATATCCTCACATAATAACTGGTGAGAAGCTATCTGAGATATTACTTTCTGCTGTATGACTCCATCACACAGAGTTCCACCCTTCCCTTCTTCGAACCTTTTGTTAAAAGTGTTGTCGTGGATTCTGCAAAGTGATATTTGGAGCTCATTGAGGGTTATGGTGAAAAAGGAAATATCCTCAGATCAAAACTGGAAAGAAGCTTTCTGAGAAACTGCTTTGCCATATGTGAATGCAACTCACAGAGTTACATGTTTCTCTTCAGTGATCAGTTTGCTACAAAGTTTTCTGGAAATCTATATTGGGATACTTCTTAGCACAATGAAGCTTACGGTGACAAAGGAAATATACTCAGATGAAAAGTAGAAAGAAGCTTTCTGAGAAACTTCTTGGTGATGTGTGAATTCATCTCACAGAGTTACACTTACGTTTCAGGGACCAGTCCGTTAACACTGTCTTTGAGGAACCTGGGAAGGGCTTCTTTGGATCATATTGATTCCTACACTGATAAAGGAAATATCATCAGTTCACAACGTAAAAGCTTTCTGAGAAACTTCTTTCGGATCTGTGAATTCATCTCACAAAGTTACAACATAGACCCCAGGAGGCAGTTTGCTAACACCCTTTTCGTGGAAAATGCAAAGTGATATTTGGGAGCCCTTAGAGGCCCATGGTGAAAAAGGAAATATCCTCACATAATAACTAGAGAGAAGCTTTCTGAGAGATTGCTTTCTGATGTGTGACTTCATCACCCCGAGTTCCACACTTCCCTTCTTCGAAAAGTTTGCTAACACTGTGTCGTGGATTCTGCAAAGTGATATTTGGGAGCACATTGTGGGCTATGGTGAGAAAGTAAATATCCTCAGATCAAAACTGGAAAGAAGCACTCTGAGAAACTGCATTGCCATGTGTGAATGCAACTCACAGAGTTACAGGATTCTCTTCAGTGATTAGTTTGCTAACAAAGTTTTCTGGAAATGTGCAATGGGATACTTCTTAGAGCAATGAAGCTTACAGTGACAAAGGAAATATCCTCATATGAAAACTGGAAAGAAGCTTTCTTAGAAACTTCTTGGTGTTGTATCAATTCATCTCACAGAGTTACACTTATGTTTCATGGAGCAGTCCATTAACACTGTCTTTGAGGAATCTGAGAATGGCTTCTTTGGATCGCATTTAGGCCTACGATGATGAAGGAAATATCATCACTTCAAAAAGAGAAAGAAGCTTTCTGAGAAACGTAATTCTAATCTGTGAATTCATCTCACAGAATTACAGCTTGGACCTCAGGAAGCAGTTTGCTAACACTCTTTTCGTGGAATCTGCAAAGTGATATTTCGGAGCCCATAGGGGCCCATGATGAAAAAGAAAATATCCTCAGATAATAACTAGAGGGAATCTTTCTGAGAGATTGCTTTCTGATGTGTGACTTCATCACACAGAGTTCCACCCTTCCCTTCTTGGAACATTTTGCTAACACTGTTGTCGTGGATTCTTCTAACTGATATTTGGGAGCCCATAGGGGCCCATGGGGTAAAGGAATTATACTCACATAATAACTAGAGAGAAGCTTTCTGAGAGATTGCTTTCTGATGTGTGACTTCCTCACAGAAAGTTCCACCCTTCCCTTCTAGGAACAGTTTGCTAACACTGTGGTCATGGATTCTGCAAAGTGATATTTGTGAGCTCATGGAGGGCCATGGTCAAAAAGGAAATATCCTCAGATCAAAACTGGAAAGAAGCCTCCTGAAAATCTGCATTGCCATGTTTGAATGCAAGTCAGTGAGTTACCATTTTCTCTTCAGTGATCAGTTTGCTAACACAGTTTTCTGGAAATCTGCAATGGGATACCTATTAGCACCATGAAGCTTTGGTGACAAAGGAAATATCCTCAGATGAAAACTAGAAAGAACCTTTCTTAGAAATTTCTTGGTGAAGTGTGAATTCATCTCACAGAGTTAAACTTATGTTTCGTGGAGCGGTCCATTAACACTGTCTTTGAGGAACCTGGGAAGGGCTTCTTTGGATAATATTGAGGCCTACGCCGACAAAAGAAATATCATCAGTTCAAAACCTGAAAGCAGCTTTCGGAGAAACTACTTTCTGATCTGCGACTTCATCTCACAGAGTTACAACTTAGACATCAGGAAGCAGTTTGCTACCACACTTTTCGTGGAATCTGCAATGTTATATTTGGGAGTCCATGGGGGCCCATGTTGAAAAAGGAAATATCCTCAGATAATAACTAGAGGGAAGCTTTCTCAGAGATTGCTTTTCTGATGTGTGACACCATCACACAGAGTTCCACCCTTACCTTCTTGGAACAGTTTGCTAACACTGTTGTCGTGGATTCTACAAAGTGATATTTCGGAGCCCATAGGGGCCCATGGTGAAAAAGGAAATATCCTCACATAATAACTAGAGTGAAGCTTTCTGAGAGATTGCTTTCTGATGTGTGACTTCATCACACCGAGTTCCACCCTTTCCTTCTTGGAACAGTTTGCTGACACTGTTGTCGTGGATTCTGCAAAGTGATATTTGGGAGTTCACGGACGGCTATGGTGAAAAAGGAAATATCCTCAGATCAAAACTGGAAGGAAGCCTTCTGAGAAACTGCATTACCATGTGTGAATGCAACTCCCAGAGTTACCCGTTTCTCTTCAGTGATCAGCTTGCTAACACAGTTTTCTGGAAATCTGCAATGGGATACTTCTCAGCACAAAGTAGCCTACGGTGACAAAGGAAATATCCTCAGATGAAAAATGGAAAGAAGCCTTCCCAGAAACTTCTTGGTGATGTGTGATTTCATATCACAGTGTTACACTTATGTTTCATGGAGCCGTCCAATAACACTGTCTTTGAGGAACCAGAGAAGGGCTTCTTTGCATCGCATTGAGGCCTATGCTGAGAAAGGAAATATCATCAGTTCAAAACGCGAAAGAAGCTTTCTGAAAAACTTCTTTCTGATCTGTGAATTTCTCTCGCAGAGTTACAACTTAGACCTCAGGAAGCCGTTTGCTAACACTCTTCTCCTTGAATCCGCAAAGTGATATTTGGGAGCCCCTAGGGGCCCATTGTGAAAAAGTAAATATCCTCACATAATAACTGGAGAGAAGCTTTCTGAGAGATTGCTTTCTGATGTGTGACTTCATCACACAGAGTTCCACCCTTCCCTTCATGGAACAGATTGCTAACACTGTTGTCGTGTATTCTGCAAACTGATATTTGGGAGCTCATTGAGGGCTATGGTGTAAAAGGATATACCCTCAGATCAGAACTGAAGAAGCCTTCTGAGAAACTGCATTGCCATGTGTGAATGCAACTCGCAGATTACATGCCTCTCTTCAGTGATCAGTTTGCTAACACAGTTTTCTGGAAATCTGCAATGGGATACTTCTTAGTGCAATGAATCTTGCGGTGAGAAAGGAAATATCCTCAGATGAAAACTAGAATGAAGCTTTCTTAGAAACTTCTTGGTAATGTGTGAATTCATCTCACAGAGTTAAACTAACGATTCGTGGAGCAGTCCATTAAAACTGTCTTTGAGGAACCTGAGAAGGGCTTCTTTGGATCGTATTGAGGCCTACGCCAATAAAGGAAATATCATCAGTTCAAAACCTAAAAGCAGCATTCGGAGAAATTTCTTTCTGATCTGTGACTTCATCTCACAGACTTACATATTAGACCTCAGGAAGCAGTTTGCTAACACTCTTTAGGTGGAATCTGCAAAGTGATATTTGGGAGTCTGTAGGGGCCCATAGTGAAAAAGGAAATATCCTCAGATAATAACTAGATAGAAGCTTTCTAAGAGATTGCTTTTGTGATGTGTGACTTCATCCCCCAGAGTTCCTCCTTCCCTTCTTGGAACAGTTTGCTATCACCGTTGTCGTGGATTTTGCAAAGAGATATTTGGGAGCCCAAAGGGGCCCATGGTGAAAAAGGAAATATCCTCACATAATAACCAGAGAGAAGCTTTCTGAGAGATTGCTTTCGGATGTGTGACTTCATCACACAGAGTTCCACCCTTCCCTTCTTGGAACAGTTTGCTAACACTGTTGTGTTGTATTTTGCAAAGTGATATTTGGGAGCTCTTTGAGAGGTATGGTGAAAAAGGAAATATCCTCAGATCAAAACTGGAAAGAAGCCTTCAGAGTAACTGCATTGCCATGTGTGAATGCAACTCAAAGAGTTACACGTTCCTCTACTGTGATCAGTTTGCTAACAAAGTTTTCTGGAAATCTACATTGGGATACTTCTCAGCGCAATGAAGCTTACGGTGACAAAGGAAATATCCTCAGATGAAAACTAGAAAGAATGATTCTTAGAAACATCTTGGTGATGTGTGAATTCATCTCACCGAGTTACACTTATGTTTCGTGAAGCAGTCCATTAACACTGTCTTTGAGGAATCTGAGAAAGGCGTCTTTGGATCGTATTGAGGGCTATGCTGATAAAGGAAATATCATCAGTTCAAAACGTGAAGGAAGGTTTCTGAGAAACCTCTTTCTGATCTGTGAATTCATCTCACAGAGTTACAACTTAGACCTGAGGATGCAGTTTGCTAACACTCTTTTCGTGGAATCTGCAAAGTGATATTTGGGAGCCCTTAGGGGCCCAGGTGAAAAAGGAATTATCCTCACATAATAAATACAGAGAACCTTTCTGAATGATTGCTTTCTGATGTGTGACTGCATCACACAGAGTTCCACCCTTCCCTTTTTGGAACAGTTTGCTGACACTGTTGTCGTGGATTCTGCAAAGTGATATTTGGGAGCTCATTGAGGGCTATGG
The DNA here is from genome assembly GCF_007565055.1 of Rhinopithecus roxellana. Classification (NCBI taxonomy): domain Eukaryota; kingdom Metazoa; phylum Chordata; class Mammalia; order Primates; family Cercopithecidae; genus Rhinopithecus; species Rhinopithecus roxellana. The sequence continues at coordinate 4,550,548 of NC_044569.1, read as the reverse complement.
TGAAAAAGAAAATATCCTCAGATCAAAACTGAAAAGAAGTCTTCTGAGAAACTGCATTGCCATGAGTGAATGCAACTCACAGAGTTACACGTTTCTCTTCAGTGATCAGTTTGCTAACACAGTTTTCTGGAAATCTGCAATGGGATACTTCTTATTGCAATGAAGCTTATGGTGAGGAAGGAAATATCCTCAGATGAAAACTAGAAAGAAGCTTTCCTAGAAACTTCTTGGTGATGTGTGAATTCGTCTCACCGAGTTATAATTATATTTCATGGAGCTTTCCATTATCACTCTCTTTGAGGAACCTGAGAATGACTTCTTTGGATCGCTTTGAGGCCTACGCTGATAAAGGAAATATCATCAGTTCAAAACGTGAAAGAAGCTTTCTGAGAAACTTCTTTCTGGTCTGTCAATTTATCTCACAAAGTTACAACTTAAACCTCAGGGAGCAGTTTGCTAACACTCCTTTCGTGGAATCTGCAAAGGGATATTTGGGAGCCCATCGAGGCCCATGGTGAAAAAGGAAATGTCCTCAGAAAATAACTGGAGAGAAGCTTTCTGAGAGATTGCTTTCTGATATGTGACTTCATCACAGAGTTCCACCCTTCCCTTCTTGAAACAGTTTGCTAACACTGTTGTCGTGGATTCTGCAAAGTGCTATTTGGGAGCTCATTGAGGGCTATGGTGAAAAAGGAAATATCCTGAGATGAAAACTGGAAAGAAGCCTTCTGAGAAAATGCATTGCCATGTGTGAATGCAACTCACAGAGTTACACGTTTCTCTTCAGTGATCTGTTTGCTAACACAGTTTTCTGGAAATCTGCAATGAGATACTTCTTAGCGCAATGAAGCTTACGTTGACAAAGGAAATATCCTCAGATGAAAACCAGAAAGAAGCTTTCTTAGAAACTTCCTGGTGATGTGTGAATTCATCTCACAGAGTTAAACTTATGTTTCGTGGATCAGTCCATTAACACTGTCTTTGAGGAACTTGAGAAGGGCTTTGTTGGATCATGTTGAGGCCTACGCTGATAAAGGAAATGTCATCAGTTCAAAACGTGAAAGAAGCTTTCTGTGAAACTTCTTTCTGATCTGTGAATTCATCTCACAGTGTTACACCTTAGACCTCAGGAAGCAGTTTGCTAACACTCTTTTCGTGAAATCTGCGAAGTGATATTTCGGAACCCATAGGGTCCCATCATGAAAAAGGAAATATCCTCAGATAATAACTAGAGAGAAGCTTTCTGAGAGATTGCTTTCTGATGTGTGATTTCATCACACAGAGTTCCACACCTCCCTTCTTGGTACAGTTTGTTAACAATGTTGTCGAGGATTCTGCAAAGTGAAATTTGGGAGCTCATTGAGGGCTATGGTGAAAAAGGAAATATAATCAGATGAAAACTGGAAAGAAGATTTCTGAGAAACTGCATTGCCATGTGTGAATGCAACTCACAGAGTTACACGTTTCCCTTCAGTAGTAAGTTTGCAAACACAGTTTTCCGGAAATCTGCAATTAGATACTTCTTAGCGCAATGAAGCTCACGGTGAACAAGGAAATGTCCACAGATGAAAACTAGAAAGAATTTTCTTAGAATCTTCTTGGTGATGTTTGAACTCATCTCACAGAGTTACACTTATGTTTCTTGGAATACTCTATTATCACTGTCTTTGAGAATCCTGGGACGGGCTTCTTAGGATCCTAGTGAGGCATACGCTGAAAAAGGAAATATCATCAGTTCAAAACATGCGGGAACTTTTCGAGAATCTTCTTTCTAATCTGTGAATTCATCTCACAGAGTTACACCATAGAGCTCAGGAAGCAGTTTGCTAACTCTTTTCGTGGAATCTGCAAAGTGATATTTGGGAGCCCATAGGGTTCCCATGGTGTAAAAGGAAATTTCCTCACATAATAACTAGAGGGAAGCTTTCTGAGAGATGGCTTTCTGATGTGTGACTTCATCACAGATTTCCACACTTCCCTTCTTGGAATGATTTGCTAACACTGTTGTTGTGGATTCTGCAAAGTGATAATTGGGAGCCCATAGGGGCCCACGGTGAAAAAGGAAATATCCTCACTTAATAACGAGACAGAAGCTTTCTGTTGTGTGACTTCATCACACAGAGTTCCACCCTTCCATTCCTGGAACAGTTTGCTAACACTGTTGTCGTGGTTTCTGCAAAGTGATATTTGGGAGCTCATTGAGGGGTATGGTGAAAAAGGAAATATTCTCCGATCAAAACTGGAAAGAAGCCTTCGGAAAAACTGCATTGCCATGTGTGAATGCAACTCACAGAGTTGCACGTTTCTCTTCAGTGATCAGTTTGCTAACACAGTTATATGGAAATTTGCAGTTGGATTCTTCTTAGCGCAATGAAGCTTTCGGTGACAAGGGAAATATCCTCAGATGAAAACTAGAAAGAAGCATTCTTAGAACCTTCTTGGTGATGTGTGAATTCATCTCACAGAGTTACACTTATGTTTCGTGGAGCAGTTCATTAACACTGTCTTTGAGGAACCTGAGAAGGGCTTCTTTGGATCGTATTGAGGCCTACGCTGATAAAGGAAATATCATTAGTTCAAAACGTGAAAGAAGCTTTCTGAGAAACTTCTTTCTGATCTGTCAATTCATCTCACAAAGTTACAACTTAAACCTCAGGGAGCAGTTTGCTAACACTCCTTTCGTGGAATCTGCAAAGGGATATTTGGGAGCCCATCGAGGCCCATGGTGAAAAAGGAAATGTCCTCAGAAAATAACTGGAGAGAAGCTTTCTGAGAGCTTGCTTTCTGATATGTGATTTCATCACAGAGTTCCACCCTTCCCTTCTTGAACAGTTTGCTAACACTGTTGTCGTGGATTCTGCAAAGTGCTATTTGGGAGCTCATTGAGGGCTATGGTGAAAAAGGAAATATCCTCAGATGAAAACTGGAAAGAAGCCTTCTGAGAAACTGCATTGCCATGTGTGAATGCAACTCACAGAGTTACACGTTTCTCTTCAGTGATCTGTTTGCTTACACAGTTTTCTGGAAATCTGCAATGGGATACTGCTTAGCGCAATGAAGCTTACGGTGACAATGGAAATATCCTCAGAGAGACCCTGAAGGAAGCCCTAAACATGAAAAGGAACAACCTGTACCAGCCATTGCAAAAACATGCCACAGTGTAAAGACCGTCGATGCTAGGAAGAAACTGCATCAACTAACGAGCAAAATAAACAGTTAATATCATAATGGCACGATCAAGTTCACGCATAACAATATTAAACTTAAATGTAAATGGACTAAATGCTCCAATTAAAAGACACAGAGTGGCAACCTGGATCAAGAGTCAAGACCCATCAGTTTGCTGTATTCAGGAGACCCATCTCACATGCAGAGACATATATAGGCTCAAAATAAAGGGATGGAGGAAGATCTACCAAGCAAATGGAGAACAAAGAAAGCAGGGGTTGCAATCCTAGCCTCTGATAAAACAGACTTTAAACCATCAACGATCAAAAAGAGACAAAGAAGGCCATTACATAATGGTAAAGGGATCAATTCAACAGGAAGAGCTAACTCTCCTAAATATATATGCACCCAATACAGGAGTACCCAGATTCATAAAGCAAGTCCTTAGAGACTTACAAAGAGACTTAGACTCCCATACAATAATAATGGGAGACTTCAACACTCCACTGTCAACATTAGACAGATCAATGAGACAGAAAGTTAACAAGGATATCCAGGAATTGAACTCATCTCTGCACCAAGCAGACCGAATAGACATCTATAGAACTCTCCACCCCAAATCAACAGAATATACATTCTTCTCAGCACCACATCGCACTTATTCCAAAATTGACCACATAATTTGAAGGAAAGCACTCCTCAGCAAATGTACAAGAACAGAAATTATAACAAACTGTCTCTCAGACCACAGTGCCATCAAACTAGAACTCAGGACTAAGAAACACAATCAAAACCGCTCAAGTACATGGAAACTGAACAACCTGCTCCTGAGTGACTACTGGGTACATAACGAAAAGAAAGCAGCAATATAGATGTTCTTTGATACCAATGAGAACAAAGATACAACATACCAGAATCTCTGGGACACATTTAAAGCAGTGTGTAGAGGGAAATTTATAGCACTAAATGCCCACAAGAGAAAGCAGGAAAGATCTAAAATGGAAACTCTAACATCACAATTAAAAGAACTAGAGAGGCAAGAGCAAACACATTCAAAAGCTAGCAGAAGGCAAGAAATAACTCAGATCAGAGCAGAACTGAAGGAGATAGAGACACAAAAAACCCTCCAAAAATTTATCAATGAATCCAGGAGTTGGTTTTTTGAAAAGATCAACAAAATTGACAGACCACTAGGAAGACTAATAAAGAAGAAAAGAGAGAGGAATCAAATAGATGCAATAAAAAATGATAAAGGGGATATCACCACCCACCCCACAGAAATGCAAACAACCATCAGAGAATACTATAAATGCCTCTACGCAAATCAACTAGAAAATCTAGAAGAAATGGATAATTTCCTGGGTACTTACACTCTCATAAGACCAAACCAGGAAGAAGTTGAATCCCTGAATAGACCAATAGCAGGCTCTGAAATTGAGGCCACAATTAATAGCCTACCCACCAAAAGAAGTCCAGGACCAGATGGATTCACAGCTGAATTCTACCAGAGGTACAAGGAGGAGCTGGTACCATTCCTTCTGAAACTATTCCAATCAATAGAAAAAGAGGGAATCCCCCTGAACTCATTTTGTGAGGCCAACATCATCCTGATACCAAAGCCTGGCAGAGACACAACAAAAAAAGAGAATTTTAGACCAGTATCCCTGATGAACATCAATGCAAAAATCCTCAATAAAATACTGGCAAACCGGATTCAGCAGCACATCCAAAAGCTTATCCACCATGATCAAGTGGGCTTCATCCCTGGGATGCAAGGCTGGTTCAACATTCGCAAATCAATAAACATAATCCAGCATATAAACACAACCAAAGTCAAGAACCACATGATTATCTCAATAGATGCAGAAAAGGCTTTTGACAAAATTCAACAGCCCTTCATGTTAAAAACGCTCAATAAATTCGGTGTTGAGGTAACGTACCTCAAAATAATAAGAGCTATTTATGACAAACCCACAGCTAATATCATACTGAATGGGCAAAACCTGGAAAAATTCCCTTTGAAAACTGGTACAAGACAGGGATGCCCTCTCTCACCACTCCGATTCAACATAGAGTTGGAAGTTCTGGCTAGGGCAATCAGGCAAGAGAAAGAAATCAAGGCTATTCAGTTAGGAAAAGAAGAAGTCAAATTGTCCCTGTTTGCAGATGACATGATTGTATATTTAGAAAACCCCATCGTCTCAGCCCAAAATCTCCTTAAGCTGACAAGCAACTTCAGCAAAGTCTCAGGATACAAAATTAATGTGCAAAAATCACAAGCATCCTGATACACCAGTAACAGACAAGCAGAGAGCCAAGTCAGGAATGAACTTCCATTCACAATTGCTTCAAAGAGAATAAAATACCTAGGAATCCAACTTACAAGGGATGTAAAGGACCTCTTCAAGGAGAACTACAAACCACTGCTCAGTGAAATCAAAGAGGACACAAACAAATGGAAGAACATACCATGCTCATGGATAGGAAGAATCAATATCGTGAAAATGGCCATACTGCCCAAGGTTATTTATAGTTTCAATGCCATCCCCATCAAGCTACCAATGACTTTCTTCGCAGAATTGGAAAAAATTGCTTTAAAGTTCATATGGAACCAAAAAAGAGCCCGCATTGCCAAGACAATCCTAAGGCAAAAGGACAAAGCCGGAGGCGTCACGCTACCTGACTTCAAACTCTACTACAAGGCTACAGTAACCAAAACAGAATGGTACTGGTACCAAAACAGAGCTATAGACCAATGGAACAGAACAGAGTCCTCAGAAATAATACCACACATCTACAGCCATCTGATCTTTGACAAACCTGAGAGAAACAAGAAATGGGGAAAGGATTCCCTATTTAATAAATGGTGCCGGGAAAATTGGCTAGCCATAAGTAGAAAGCTGAAACTGGATCCTTTCCTCACTCCTTATACGAAGATTAATTCAAGATGGATTAGAGACTTAAATGTTAGACTTAATACCATAACAACCCTAGAAGAATATCTAGGTAGTACCATTCAGGACATAGGCATGGGCAAGGACTTCATGTCTAAAACACCAAAAGCAATGGCAGCAAAAGCCAAAATTGACAAATGGGATCTAATTAAACTAAAGAGTTTCTGCACAGCAAAAGGAACTACCATCAGAGTGAACAGGCCACCTACAGATTGGGAGAAAATTTTTGCAATCTACTCATCTGACAAAGGGCTAATATCCAGAATCTACAAAGAACTCAAACAAATATACAAGAAAAAACAAAGAACCCCAACAAAAAGTGGGCAAAGGATATGAACAGACATTTCTCAAAAGAAGACATTCATACAGCCAACAGACACATGAGAAAATGCTCATCATCACTCACCATCAGGGAAATGCAAATCAAAACCACAATGAGATACCATCTCACACCAGTTAGAATGGCAATCATTAAAAAATCAGGAAACAACAGTTGTTGAAGAGGATGTGGAGAAATAGGAACAATTTTACACTGTTGGTGGGATTGTAAACTAGATCAATCATTATGGAAAACAGTATGGCAATTCCTCAAGGATCTAGAACTAGATGTACCACATGACCCAGCCATCCCACAACTGGGTATATACCCAAAGGATTATAAATTATTCTACTACAAAGACACATGCACACGTATGTTTATTGCGGCACTATTCACAATAGCAAAGACTTGGAATCAACCCAAATGTCCATCTGTGACAGACTGGATTAAGAAAATGTGGCACATATACACCATGGAATACTATGCAGCCATAAAAAAGGATGAGTTTGCGTCCTTTGTAAGGACATGGATGCAGCAGGAATCCATCATTCTTAGCAAAGTATCACAAGAACAGAAAACCAAACACCGCATATTCTCACTCATATGTGGGAACTGAACAATGAGATCACTTGGACTCGGGAAGGGGAACATCACACACTGGGGCCTATCATGGGGAGGGGGGAAGCGGGAGGGATGGCATTGGGGAGATACACTTGATATAAATGATGAATTGATGGGTGCTGACGAGTTGATGGGTGCAGCACACCCACATGGTACAAATATACACATGTAACGAACCTGCACGTTATGCACAAGTATCCTAGAACCTAAAGAATAATAAAAAAAAGAAAAGAAAAGAAAATTAGAAAGAAACTTTCTTATTAACATCTTGGTGATGTGTGAATTCATCTCACAGAGTTACACTTATGTTTCGTGGAGCAGACCATTCACACTGTCTTTGAGGAACCTGAGAAGGGCTTCTCGGATCGTATTGAGGCCTACGCTGATAAAGGAAATATCATCAGTTCAAAATGTGAAAGAAGCTTTCTGAGAAACCTCTTTCTGATCTGTGAATTCTCACAGAGTTCCAACTTAGACCTGCGGATGCAGTTTGCTAACACTCTTTTCGTGGAATCTGCAAAATGGTATTTGGGAGTCCATAGGGGCCCATGGTGAAAAAGGAATTATCCTCACATAATAAACAGAGAACCTTTCTGAGAGATTGCTTTCTGATGTGTGACTTCATCACACAGAGTTCCACCCTTACCTTTTTGGAACAGTTTGCTGACACTGTTCTCGTGTATTCTTCAAAGTGATATTTATGAGCCCATAGGGGCCCATGGTCAGAAAGGAAATATCCTCACTTAATAACCAGAGAGAAGTTTTCTGAGAGATTGCTTTCTGATGTGTGACTTCATCACACACAGTTCCGCCATTCCCTCCTTGGGACAGTTTGCTAACACTGTTGTCGTGGATTCTGCAAAGTGATATTTGGGAGCTCATTGAGGGCTATGGTGAAAAAGAAAATATTCTCAGATCAAAACTGGAAAGGAGCCTTCTGAGAAACTGCATTGCCATGTGTGAATGCAACTCACAGATTTACACTTTTGTCTTCAGTGATCAGTTTGCTAACAAAGTTTTCTGGAAATCTGCAATGAGATACTTCTTAGCGAAATGAAGCTTAGGGTGACAAAGGAAATATCCTCAGATGAAAACTAGAAAGAAGGCTTCTTAGAAACTTCTTGGTGTTGTCTGAATTCATCTCACAGAGTTACACATATGTTTCGTGGAGCAGACCATTCACACTGTCTTTGAGGAACCTGAGAAGGGCGTCTCGGATTGTATTGAAGCCTACGATGATAAAGGAAATATCAGCAGTTCAAAACGTGAAAGAAGCTTTCTGAGAAACTTCTTTCTGATCTCTGAATTCATCTCACAGAGTTACAATTTAGATCTCAGGAAGCAGTTTGCTAACACTCTTTTCGTGGAATCTGCAAAGTGATATTTTGGAGCCCATAGGGGCCCATGGTGAAAAAGGAAATACCCTCAGATAATTACTAGAGCGAAGCTTTCAGAGAGATTGCTTTCTGTTGTGTGAGTTCAACACACAGGGCTCCACTCTTCCCTTCTTGGAACTGTTTGCTAAAACTGTTGTCGTAAATTATGCAAAGTGATATTTCGGAGCCGATAGGGTCCCATGTTGAAAAAGGAAATATCCTCACATAATAACTGGTGAGAAGCTATCTGAGATATTACTTTCTGCTGTATGACTCCATCACACAGAGTTCCACCCTTCCCTTCTTCGAACCTTTTGTTAAAAGTGTTGTCGTGGATTCTGCAAAGTGATATTTGGAGCTCATTGAGGGTTATGGTGAAAAAGGAAATATCCTCAGATCAAAACTGGAAAGAAGCTTTCTGAGAAACTGCTTTGCCATATGTGAATGCAACTCACAGAGTTACATGTTTCTCTTCAGTGATCAGTTTGCTACAAAGTTTTCTGGAAATCTATATTGGGATACTTCTTAGCACAATGAAGCTTACGGTGACAAAGGAAATATACTCAGATGAAAAGTAGAAAGAAGCTTTCTGAGAAACTTCTTGGTGATGTGTGAATTCATCTCACAGAGTTACACTTACGTTTCAGGGACCAGTCCGTTAACACTGTCTTTGAGGAACCTGGGAAGGGCTTCTTTGGATCATATTGATTCCTACACTGATAAAGGAAATATCATCAGTTCACAACGTAAAAGCTTTCTGAGAAACTTCTTTCGGATCTGTGAATTCATCTCACAAAGTTACAACATAGACCCCAGGAGGCAGTTTGCTAACACCCTTTTCGTGGAAAATGCAAAGTGATATTTGGGAGCCCTTAGAGGCCCATGGTGAAAAAGGAAATATCCTCACATAATAACTAGAGAGAAGCTTTCTGAGAGATTGCTTTCTGATGTGTGACTTCATCACCCCGAGTTCCACACTTCCCTTCTTCGAAAAGTTTGCTAACACTGTGTCGTGGATTCTGCAAAGTGATATTTGGGAGCACATTGTGGGCTATGGTGAGAAAGTAAATATCCTCAGATCAAAACTGGAAAGAAGCACTCTGAGAAACTGCATTGCCATGTGTGAATGCAACTCACAGAGTTACAGGATTCTCTTCAGTGATTAGTTTGCTAACAAAGTTTTCTGGAAATGTGCAATGGGATACTTCTTAGAGCAATGAAGCTTACAGTGACAAAGGAAATATCCTCATATGAAAACTGGAAAGAAGCTTTCTTAGAAACTTCTTGGTGTTGTATCAATTCATCTCACAGAGTTACACTTATGTTTCATGGAGCAGTCCATTAACACTGTCTTTGAGGAATCTGAGAATGGCTTCTTTGGATCGCATTTAGGCCTACGATGATGAAGGAAATATCATCACTTCAAAAAGAGAAAGAAGCTTTCTGAGAAACGTAATTCTAATCTGTGAATTCATCTCACAGAATTACAGCTTGGACCTCAGGAAGCAGTTTGCTAACACTCTTTTCGTGGAATCTGCAAAGTGATATTTTGGAGCCCATAGGGGCCCATGATGAAAAAGAAAATATCCTCAGATAATAACTAGAGGGAATCTTTCTGAGAGATTGCTTTCTGATGTGTGACTTCATCACACAGAGTTCCACCCTTCCCTTCTTGGAACATTTTGCTAACACTGTTGTCGTGGATTCTTCTAACTGATATTTGGGAGCCCATAGGGGCCCATGGGGTAAAGGAATTATACTCACATAATAACTAGAGAGAAGCTTTCTGAGAGATTGCTTTCTGATGTGTGACTTCCTCACAGAAAGTTCCACCCTTCCCTTCTAGGAACAGTTTGCTAACACTGTGGTCATGGATTCTGCAAAGTGATATTTGTGAGCTCATGGAGGGCCATGGTCAAAAAGGAAATATCCTCAGATCAAAACTGGAAAGAAGCCTCCTGAAAATCTGCATTGCCATGTTTGAATGCAAGTCAGTGAGTTACCATTTTCTCTTCAGTGATCAGTTTGCTAACACAGTTTTCTGGAAATCTGCAATGGGATACCTATTAGCACCATGAAGCTTTGGTGACAAAGGAAATATCCTCAGATGAAAACTAGAAAGAACCTTTCTTAGAAATTTCTTGGTGAAGTGTGAATTCATCTCACAGAGTTAAACTTATGTTTCGTGGAGCGGTCCATTAACACTGTCTTTGAGGAACCTGGGAAGGGCTTCTTTGGATAATATTGAGGCCTACGCCGACAAAAGAAATATCATCAGTTCAAAACCTGAAAGCAGCTTTCGGAGAAACTACTTTCTGATCTGCGACTTCATCTCACAGAGTTACAACTTAGACATCAGGAAGCAGTTTGCTACCACACTTTTCGTGGAATCTGCAATGTTATATTTGGGAGTCCATGGGGGCCCATGTTGAAAAAGGAAATATCCTCAGATAATAACTAGAGGGAAGCTTTCTCAGAGATTGCTTTTCTGATGTGTGACACCATCACACAGAGTTCCACCCTTACCTTCTTGGAACAGTTTGCTAACACTGTTGTCGTGGATTCTACAAAGTGATATTTCGGAGCCCATAGGGGCCCATGGTGAAAAAGGAAATATCCTCACATAATAACTAGAGTGAAGCTTTCTGAGAGATTGCTTTCTGATGTGTGACTTCATCACACCGAGTTCCACCCTTTCCTTCTTGGAACAGTTTGCTGACACTGTTGTCGTGGATTCTGCAAAGTGATATTTGGGAGTTCACGGACGGCTATGGTGAAAAAGGAAATATCCTCAGATCAAAACTGGAAGGAAGCCTTCTGAGAAACTGCATTACCATGTGTGAATGCAACTCCCAGAGTTACCCGTTTCTCTTCAGTGATCAGCTTGCTAACACAGTTTTCTGGAAATCTGCAATGGGATACTTCTCAGCACAATGTAGCCTACGGTGACAAAGGAAATATCCTCAGATGAAAAATGGAAAGAAGCCTTCCCAGAAACTTCTTGGTGATGTGTGATTTCATATCACAGTGTTACACTTATGTTTCATGGAGCCGTCCAATAACACTGTCTTTGAGGAACCAGAGAAGGGCTTCTTTGCATCGCATTGAGGCCTATGCTGAGAAAGGAAATATCATCAGTTCAAAACGCGAAAGAAGCTTTCTGAAAAACTTCTTTCTGATCTGTGAATTTCTCTCGCAGAGTTACAACTTAGACCTCAGGAAGCCGTTTGCTAACACTCTTCTCCTTGAATCCGCAAAGTGATATTTGGGAGCCCCTAGGGGCCCATTGTGAAAAAGTAAATATCCTCACATAATAACTGGAGAGAAGCTTTCTGAGAGATTGCTTTCTGATGTGTGACTTCATCACACAGAGTTCCACCCTTCCCTTCATGGAACAGATTGCTAACACTGTTGTCGTGTATTCTGCAAACTGATATTTGGGAGCTCATTGAGGGCTATGGTGTAAAAGGATATACCCTCAGATCAGAACTGAAGAAGCCTTCTGAGAAACTGCATTGCCATGTGTGAATGCAACTCGCAGATTACATGCCTCTCTTCAGTGATCAGTTTGCTAACACAGTTTTCTGGAAATCTGCAATGGGATACTTCTTAGTGCAATGAATCTTGCGGTGAGAAAGGAAATATCCTCAGATGAAAACTAGAATGAAGCTTTCTTAGAAACTTCTTGGTAATGTGTGAATTCATCTCACAGAGTTAAACTAACGATTCGTGGAGCAGTCCATTAAAACTGTCTTTGAGGAACCTGAGAAGGGCTTCTTTGGATCGTATTGAGGCCTACGCCAATAAAGGAAATATCATCAGTTCAAAACCTAAAAGCAGCATTCGGAGAAATTTCTTTCTGATCTGTGACTTCATCTCACAGACTTACATATTAGACCTCAGGAAGCAGTTTGCTAACACTCTTTAGGTGGAATCTGCAAAGTGATATTTGGGAGTCTGTAGGGGCCCATAGTGAAAAAGGAAATATCCTCAGATAATAACTAGATAGAAGCTTTCTAAGAGATTGCTTTTGTGATGTGTGACTTCATCCCCCAGAGTTCCTACTTCCCTTCTTGGAACAGTTTGCTATCACCGTTGTCGTGGATTTTGCAAAGAGATATTTGGGAGCCCAAAGGGGCCCATGGTGAAAAAGGAAATATCTTCACATAATAACAAGAGAGAAGCTTTCTCAGAGATTGCTTTCTCATGTGTGAGTTCATCACACTGAGTTCCACTTTCCCTTCTTGGAACAGTTTGCTAACACTGTTGTCGTGGAATATGCAAAGTGATATTAAGGAGCTCATTGAGGGCTACGGTGAAAAAGGAAATATCCTCAGATGAAAACTGGAAAGAAGCCTTCTGAGAAACTGCATTGCCATGTGTGAATACAACTCAGAGAGTTACACTTTTCCTTTCAGTGATCTGTTTCCTAACACAGTTTTCTGGAAATTTGTAATTAGATACTTCTTAGCGCAATGAATCTCACGCTGTGAAAGGAAATATCCTCAGAGGAAAACGAAAAAGAAGTTTTCTTTGAAACTTCTAGGTGATTTGTGAATTCATCTCACAGAGTTACACTTATGTTTCATGGAGCACTCCATTAACACTGTCTCTGAGGAACCTGAGAAGGGCTTCTTTGGATCGCATTGAGGCCTACTCTGATAAAGGAAATATCTTCAGTTCAAAACGTGAAAGAAGCTTTCTGAGAAGCTTCTTTCTTATCTGTGAATTCATCTCACAGAGTTACAACTTAGACCTTAGGAAGCCGTTTGCTAACACTCTTTTCGTGTAATCTACAAAGTTATATTTGGGAGCACATAGGGGCCAATGTGAAAAAGGAAATATCATCACGTAATAACTAGAGAGAAGCTTTCTGAGAGATTGCTTTCTGATGTGTGACTTCATCACACAGAGTTCCACCCTTCCCTTCCTGGAACATTTTGCTAACACTGTTGTCGTACATTCTGGAAAGTGATATTTGGTAGCCCATAGGGAACACTGGTGAAAAAGGAAATATCCTCAGATGATAACTGGAAAGAAGCTTTCTTAGAAACTTCTCGGTGATGCGTGAATTCATCTCACAGAGTTACACTTATATTTCGTTGAGCAGTCCATTAACACGGTCTTTTGGGAACCTGAGAAGGGCTTCTTTGGATCGCATTGAGGGTTACACTGATACAGGAAATATCATCAGTTCAAAACGTGAAAGAAGCATTCTGTGAAACTTCTTTCTTATCTGTGAATTCATCTCACAGAGTTACACCTTAAACCTCAGTAAGCAGTTTCCCAACACTCTTTTCGTGGAATCTGCAAAGTGATATTTGGGAGCCCTTAGGTACCCATGCTGAAAAAGGAAATACCTCAGATAATAAATAGATAGAAGCTTTCTGAGAGATTGCTTTCTGATATGTTACTTCATTTCACAGAGTTGCACCCTTTCCTTCATGGAACAGTTTGCTAACACTGTTGTCGTGGATTCTGCAAAGTGATATTTGGGAGCTCGTTGAGGGTTGTGGTGAAAAAGGAAATATCCTCAGATCAAAACTGGAAAGAAGCCTTCTGAGAAAGTGCATTGCAATGTGTGAAAGCAACTCTCAGAGTTAAATGTTTCTCTTCAGTAATCAGTTTGCTAACACAGTTTTCTGGAAATCTGCAAAGGGATACTTCTTAGCGCAATGAAGCTTACGGTGACAAAGGGAATATCCTCACATGAAAACTAGTAAGAAGCTTTCCTAGAAACTTCTTGATGATGTGTGAATTCATCTCACAGAGTTATACTTATGTTTCGTGGAGCAGTCCATTAACACTGTCTTTGAGGAACCTGAGAAGGGCTTCTTTGGATCGCATTGAGTCCTACGCTGATAAAGGAAATATCATCAGTACAAAACATGAAAGAAGTTTCTGGGAAACTACTTACTGACCTGTGAATTCATCTCACAGAGTTACACCTTAGAACTCAGGAAGGAGTTTGCTAACACTCTTTTCCTGGAATCTGCAAAGTGATCTTTGGGAACCCGTAGGGGCCCGTGGTGAAAAAGGATATATCCTCAGATAATAACTAGAGAGATTCTCTCTGAGAGATTGCTTTCGGATGTGTGACTTCATCAAAGAGTTCCACTCTTCCCTTCTTGAAACAGTTGGCTCACACTGTTGTCGTAGATTCTGCAAATTGATATTTGGGAGCCCCTAGGGGCCCATGGTGAAAAAGGAAATATCCTCACATAATAACTAGAGAGAAGCTTTCTGAGAGATTGCTTTCTGATGTGTGACATCATCACACAGAGTCCCACCCTTCCCTTCTTGGAACGGTTTGCTAACACTGTTCTCGTGGATTCTGGAAAGTGATATTTGGGAGCCCATAGGGGCCCATGGTGAAAAAGGTAATATATTCACATAATAATTAGAGATAATCGTTCTGAGAGATTGCTGTCTGATATTTCACTTCATCACACAGAGTTCCACCCTTCCCTTCTTAGAACAGCGTGCTAACACTGTTGTTGTGGATTCTGCAAAGTGATATTGGGAGCTCATTGAGGGCTATGGTTAAAAAGGAAATATCCTCATATCAAAACTGGAAAGAAGCCTTCTGAGAAACAGCATTGCCATGTGTGAATGAAACTCCCAGACTAACACGTTTCTCTTCAGTGATCCGTTTGCTAACAAAGTTTTCTGGAAATTTACAATGGGATACTTCTTAGCGCACTGAAGCTTATGGGTGACAAAGGAAATGTCCTCAGATGAAAGTTAGAAAGAAGCTATTTTAGACACTTCTTGGTGATGTGTGAATTCGTCCCACAGCCTTATACTTATGTTTCGTGGAGCAGTCCATTAACAGTGTCTTTGAGGAACCAGAGAAGGGCTTCTTTGGATCGTATTGAGACCTACGCTGATAAAGGAAATATCATCAGTTCAAAACGAGAAAGAAGCTTCTGAGAAACTTCTTTCTTATCTGTGAATTCATCTCACAGAGTTACACCTTAGACCTCAGGAAGCAGTTTGCTAACACTCGTTTCATGGAATCTGCAAAATGATATTTGGGAGCCCATAGGGGCCCATGGTGAAGAAGGAAATATCCTCAGATAATAACTAGAGAGAATCTTTCTGAGAGATTGCGTTCTGATGTGTGACTTCATTACGCAGATATTCACCCTTCCCTTCTTGGAACAGTTGGCTAACACTGTTGTCGTGGATACTGCAAAGTGATATTTGGGAGCTCTTTGAGGGCTATGGTGAAAAAGGAAATATCCTCAGATCAAAACTGGAAAGAAGCCTTCTGAGAAACTGCATTGCCATGTTGAATGCAACTCACAGATTTACACGTTCCTCTTCAGTGATCAGTTTGCTAAGAAAGATTTCTGGAAATCTGCCATGGGATACTTCTTAGCGCAATGAAGCTTAAGGTGACAAAGGAAATATCCTCAGAGGAAAACTAGAGAGAAGCTTTTTAGAAATTTCTTCCTGATGTATGAATTCATCTCACAGAGTTACAGTTTTGTTTCGTGGAGCAGTACATTAACACTGTCTTTGAGGAACCAGAGAAGGGCTTCTTTGGATCGCATTGAGGCCTACGCCGATAAAGGAAATATCATCAGTTCAAAATGTGAGAGAAGATTTCTGAAAAACTTCTTTCTGATCTGTGATATCATCTCACAGATTTACACCTTATTCCTCAGGAATCAGTTTGCTAACACTCTTATAGTGGAATATGCAAAGTGATATTTGGGAGTCCATAGGGGTCCATGGTGAAAAAGGAAATATCCTCAGATAATAACTAGAGAGAATCTTTCTGAGAGATTTCTTTCGGATTTGTGCATTCATCACACAGAGTTCCACCCTTGCCTTCCTGGAACAGTTTGCTGACACTGTTTTCGTGGATTCTGCAAAGGGTTATTTGGGAGCTCATTGAGCTCCATGGTGAAAACTAAATATCCTCAGATCAAAACTGGAAAGAAGCCTTCTGAGAAACTGAATTGCCATGTGTGAATGCAACTCACAGAGTTACACGTTTCTCTTCAGTGATCCGTTTGCTAACAAAGTTTTCTGGAAATCTGCAATGGTATACTTCTTAGCGCAATGAAGCTTTCAGTGACAAAGGATATATCCTCAGATGAAAAGTAGAAAGAAGCTCTCTTGAAACTTCTTGGTGATATATGAATTCATCTCACAGAGTTACACTTATGTTTCGTGGAGCTGTCCATTAACACTGTCTTTGAGGGTCCTGAGAAGGACTCCTTTGGATCGTATTGAGACCTACGCTGGTAAAGTAAATATCATCAGTTGAAAAGGTGAAAGAAGCATTCTGAGAAACTTCTTTCCGATCTGTGAATTCATCCCACGGAGTTACTCCTTAGACCTCAGGAAGCAGTTTGCTAACACGTTTTTCGTGGAATCTGCAAAGTGATATTTCAGAGCCCGTTGGGGCCACAGTGAAAAAGGAAATATCCTCACATAGTAACTAGAGAGAAACTTTCGGAGAGATTGCTTTCTGATGTGTGACTTCATCACACTGAGTTCCACCCTTCCATTCTTAGAACAGTTTGCTAACACTGTTGTGTGGATTCTGCAAAGTGATATTTGGGAGCCGATTGAGGTCTACGGTGAAAAAGGAAATATCCTCAAATCAAAACTGGAAATTAGCCTTCTGCGAAACTGCATTGCCATGTGTGAATGCAACTCACAGAGCTACACATTTCTCTTCAGTGCTGAGTTTGCTAACACAGTTGTTTGAAACTCTGCAATGGGACACTTCTTAGTGCAATGAAGCTTACGGTGACAAAGGAAATATCCTCAGATGAAAACTAGAAAGAAGCCTTCGTAGAAAATCCCTGGTGATGTGTGAATTCATCTCACAGAGTTACACTTATTTTTCGTGGTGCAGTCCAGTAACACTGTCTTTGGGAACCTGCGAAGGGTTTCTTTTGATCGCTTTGAAGCCTTTGCTGAAAAAGGAAATATCATCAGGTCAAAAAGTGAAAGAAGCTTTCTGAGAAACTTCTTTCTAATCTGTGAATCATCTCACAGAGTTACTCCTTAGACCTCAGGAGGCAGTTTGCTAACACTCTTTTCGTGCAATATGCAAAGTGATATTTGGGAGCCCATAGGGGCCCATGGTGAAAAAGGAAATATCCTCACATAATAACTGTAGAGAAGCTTTCTGAGAGATTGCTTTCCGATGTGAGACTTCATCACACAGAGTTCCACCCTTCCCTTCTTGAAACAGTTTGCTAACACTGTTGTCTTGGAGTCTGCTAAGTGATAATTGTGAGCTCATTGAGAGCTATTTTGAAAAAGGAAATATCTTCAGATCAAAACTGGAAAGAAGCCTTCTGAGAAACTGCACTGTCATGTGTGAATCCAACGCAGAGAGTTACACGTTTCTCTTCAGTTATCAGTTTGCTAACGAAGTTTCTGGAAACCTGCAATTAAATCCTTCTGAGCACAATGAAGCTTATGGTGACAAAGGAAATATCCTCAGATGAAAAGTTGAAGGAAGCTTTGTTAGAAACTTCTTGGTGAAGTGTGAATTAATCTCACAGAGTTACCCTTATGTTTCGTGGAGCAGTCCATTAACACTGTCTTTGAGGAAACTGAGAAGGGTTTCTTTGGATTGCATTCACGCCTATGCTGATAAAGGAAATATCATCAGTTCAAAACGTGAAAGAAGCTTTCTGAGCAACATCTTTCTGATCTGTGCATTCATCTCACAGATTTACAACGTAGAGCTCAGGAAGCAGTTTGCTAACACTCTTTTCGTGGAATCTGCAAAGTGATATTTGGGAGCCCATATAGGCCCATGGAGAAAAAGGAAATATTCTCAGATTATAAGTAGAGAGAAGCTTTCAGAGAGATTGCATTCTGATGTGTGACTTCATCACACAGAGTTCAACCCTTCCCTTATTGGAACAGTTTGCTAACACTGTTGTCGTGGATTCTGCAAAGTGATATTTGCGAGCCCATAGGGGCTTATGGTGAAAAAGGAAATATCCTCACATAATAACTAGAGAGAACCTTTCTGAGAGATTGCTTTCTGATGGGTGAATTCATCACACAGAGTTCCAAATTTCTCTTCTTGGAACAGTTTGCTAAAACTGTTGTCGTGGATTTTACAAAGTGATATGTGGGAGCTCATTGAGGGCTGTGGTGAAAAAGGAAATATCCTCAGATCAAAACTGGAAAGAAGCCTTCTGAGAAACTGCATTGCGATGTGTGAATGCAACTCACAGAGTTACACTTTTCTCTTCTGTGATCAGTTTGCTAACTACGTTTTCTGGAAATCTGCAATGGGATCCTTCACAGAGCAATGAAGCTTACGGTGACAAAGGACATATCCTCAGATGATAAATAGAAAGAAGCTTTCTTAGAAACTTCTTGGTGGTGTGGAATTCATCTCACAGAGTTACACTTATGTTTCGTGGAGTAGTCCATTACCATTGTCTTTGAGGAACCTGAGAAGGGCTTCTTTGGATCGCATTGAGGCCTACGCTGATAAAGGACAATCATCAGTTCAAAACTTGAAAGAAGCTTTCTGAGCAACTTCTTTTTGATCTGCGAATACACCTCACAGAGTTACACCTTAGATCTCAGAAGCAGTTTGCTAAGACTCTTTTCGTGGAATCTACAAACTGATATTTCGGAGCCCATAGGGACCCATGGTGAAAAAGGAAATATCCTCAGATAATAAGTAGAGAGACGCTTTCTGAGAGACTGGTTTCTGATGTGTGACTTCATCACACAGAATTCCACCGTTCTCTTCTTGGAACAGTTTCCTAACACTGTTGTTCTGGATACTGCAAAGTGATATTTGGGAGCTCATTGAGTGCTATGATGAAAAAAGAAATATCCTCAGATCAAAACTGGAAAGAAGCCTTGTGAGAAACTGCATTGCCATGTGTGGATACAACTCAGAGACTTTCAAGTTTCTCTTCAGTGATCCGTTTGCTAACACAGTTTTCTGGAAATCTGCAATTAGATACTTCCTAGCTCAATGAAGCTTACGGTGACAAAGGAAATATCCTCCGATGAAAACTAGAAAGAAGCTTTCTTAGAAACTTCTTGGTGATGTGTGAATTCATCTCACAGAGTTTCACTTATGTTTCGTGGAGCAGTCCATTAACACTGTCTTTCAGGAGACTGAGAAGGGCTTCTTTGGATCGCATTTAGGCCTACGCTAACAAAGGAAATATCATCAGTTCAAAACTTGAAAGAAGCTTTCTGAGAAACTTCTTTCTGATCTGTGAATTCATCCCACAGAGTTACACCTTATACCTCAGGAGGCAGTTTGATAACACTCTTTTCGTGGAAACTGCAAAGTGATATTTTGGAGCCCATAGGTGCCCTTGGTGAAAAAGGAATTGCCCTCACATAATAACTAGTGAGAAGCTTTCTGAGATATTGCTTCCTGATATGTGCCTTCATCACACAGAGTTCCACCCCTCCGTTTTTGGAAAAGTTTGCTAACACTGTTGTCGTGAATTCTGCAAAGTGATATTTGGGAGCCCATAGAGGCCCATGGTGAAAAAGTAAATATCCTCACATAATAACTAGAGAGAAGTTTTCTGAGAGATTGCTTTCTGATGTGTGACTTCATCACACAGTGTTCCACCGTTCCCTTCTTGGAAAAGTTTGCTAACACTGTTGTTGTGGATTCTGCAAAGTGATATTTGGGAGCTCATTGAGTGCTATGTTGAAAAAGAAATATCCTCAGATCAACACTGGAAAGAAGCCTTCTGAGAAACTGCATTGCCATGTGTGAATGCAACTCACAGATTTACTCTTTTCTCTTCAGGGATGAGTTTGCTAACAAAGTTTTCTGGAAATCTGCAACGGGGTACTTCTAAGCGCAATGAAGCTTATGGTGACAAAGGAAATATCCTCAGAGGAAAACTACAAAGAAGCTTTCTTACAAACTTCTTGGTGATGTGTGAATTCATCTCACAGAGTTACACTTATATTTCTTGGAGCAGTCCATTCACACTGTCTTTGAGGAACCTGAGAAAGGCTTCTTTGGATCACATTGAGGCCTACGCTGGTAAAGGAAATATCATCAGATCAAAACGTGAAAGAAGCTTTCTGAGAAACTTCTTTCTGATCTGTGAATTCATCTCACAGAGTTACACCTTAGACCTCAGGAAGCAGTGTGCTAACCCTCTTTTCGTGGAATCTGCAAAGTGATATTTGGGAGCCCAAAGGGGCCCATGGAGTAAAAGGAAATATCCTCAAATAATAACTAGAGAGAAATTTTCTGAGAGATTGCTTTCTGATGTGTGAGGTCCTCACACAGAGTTCCACCCTTCCTTTCTTGGAAGAGTTTGCTAAAACTGTTGCTGTGAATTCGGCAAAGTGATATTTGGGAGCCCATAGGGGAACATGGTGAAAAAGGAAATATCCACTGATCAAAACAGGAAAGAAGCCTTCTGAGAAACTGCATTAGCATGTGTGAATGCAACTCAGGGAGTTACTAGTTTCCCTTCAGTAGTCAGTTTGCAAACACAGTTTTCCGGAGATCTGCAATTAGATACTTCTTAGCGCAATGAAGCTCCTGGTGACAAAGGAAATGTCCTCAGATGAAAACTGGAAAGAAGCTTTCCTAGGAAATTCTTGGTGATTTGTGAATTCATCTCACAGAGTTACACTTATGTTTCATGGAGCAGTCCACTAGCACTGCCTTTGAGGAACCTGAGAAGGGCTTCTTTGGATTGTTTTGAGGCCTAAGCTGATAAAGGAAATATCATCAATTCAAAACTTGAAAAAAGCTGTCTGAGATTCTTCTTTCTAATCTGTGAATTCATCCCACAGAGTTACAACTTAGACCTCAGGAAGCAGTTTGCTATCACTCTTTTCGTGGAATCTGCAAAGTGATATTTGGGAGCCCATAGGGGCCCATGGTGAAAAAGGAAATATCCTCAGATAATAACTAGAGAGAAGCTTTCTGAGACATTGCCTTCTGATGTGTGACTTCATCACACAGAGTTCCACCCTTCCCTTTTTGGAACAGTTTCCTAACACTGTTGTCGTTGATTCTGCAAAGTGATATTTGGGAGTACATAGGGCCCATGGTGAAAAAGGAAATATCCTCACATAATAACTAGAGAGAAGCCTTCTGAGAGATTGCTTTCTGATGTGTGACTTCATCACACAGGATTCCACCCTTTCCTTCTCGCGACAGATTTCTAACACTGTTGTCTTGGATTCTGCACAGTGATATTTGGGAGCTCATTGAGGGCTTTGGTGAAAAAGGACATATCCTCAGATCAAAACGGGAAAGAAGCCTTCTGAGAAACTGCCTTGCCATGTGTGATTGCAACTCACAGAGTTAGACGTTTCTCTTCAGTGATAAGTTTGCTAACACAGTTTCCTGGAAATCTGCAATTTGATACTGCTTAGTGTAATGAAGCTTACTGTGACAAAGGAAATATCCGCAGTTGAAAACTAGAAAGCATCTTTCTTAGAAAGTTCTTGGTGATGTGTGAATTCATCTCACAGAGTTACACTTATGTTTCGTGGAGCAGTCCATTAATACTGTCTTTCAGGAACCTGAGATGGGCTTCTATGGATCTTATTGACGCCTAGCCTGATAAAGGAAATATCATCACTTCAAAACGTGAAAGAAGCTTTCTGAGAGACTGCTTTCTTATCTATGAATTCATCTGACAAATTTATACCTTAGACGTCAGGAAGCAGTTTGCTAATACTCTTTTCGTGGAAACTGCAAAGT
The DNA here is from genome assembly GCF_007565055.1 of Rhinopithecus roxellana. Classification (NCBI taxonomy): domain Eukaryota; kingdom Metazoa; phylum Chordata; class Mammalia; order Primates; family Cercopithecidae; genus Rhinopithecus; species Rhinopithecus roxellana. Next base: position 4,528,396 of record NC_044569.1, on the reverse strand, counting down.
GATATTTGGGAGCCCATAGGGGCCCATGGTGAAAAAGGAAATACCCTCAGATAATTACTAGAGAGAAACTTTCTGACAGATTGCTTTCTGTTGTGTGACATCAACACACACGGTTCCACTCTTCCCTTCTTGGAACTGTTTGCTAACACTGTTGTCGTAATTTCTGGAAAGTGATATTTGGGAGCCGATACTGTCCCATGGTGAAAAAGGAAACATCCTCACATAATAACTAGAGAGAAGCTTTCTGAGAGATTGCTTTCTTATGTATGATTCCATCACACAGAGTTCCACCCTTTCCTTCTTCGAACCGTTTGCTAACACTGTTGTCGTGCATTCGGCAAAGTGATATTTGGGAGCTCATTGAGGGCTATGGTGAAAAAGTAAATATCCTCAGATCAAAACTGGAAAGAAGCCTTCTCAGAAACTGCATTGCCATGTGTGAATGCAACTCACAGAGTTACGCATTTCTCTTCAGTGATCAGTTTGCTAACACAGTTTTCTTGAAATCTGCAATGGGATACTTCTTAGCGCAATGAAGATTCTGGTGACAAAGGAAATATCCTCAGATGAAAACTAGAAAGAAACTTTCTTAGAAACTTCTTGGTGATGTGTGAATTCATGTCACAAAGTTACACTTATGTTTCGTGGACCAGTCCATTAACACTGTCTTTAAGGAACCTGAGAAGGGCTTCTTTGGATCGCATTGAGGCCTACGCTGATAAAAGAAATTTCATCAGGTCAAAACGTGAAAGAAGGTTCATGAGAAACTTCTTTCTGATCAGTGATTTCATCTCACAGACTTACAACTTAGAACTCACAGAGTTACACCTTAGACCTCAGGATGCAGTTTGCTAACATTCTTTTCGCGGAGAGATTGCTTTCTGATTTGTGACTTCATGACACAGATTTCCACCCTTCCCTTCTTGTAACAGTTTTCTGACACTGTTGTCGTGGATTCTGCAAAGTGATATTTGGGAGCTCATTGAGGGCTATGGTGAAAAAGGAAATATCCTCAGATCTACACTGGAAAGAAGCCTTCTGAGAAACTGCATTGCCACGTGTGAATGCATCTCAAATTGTTACACGTTTCTCTTCAATGATCAGTTTGCTAACATAGTTTTCTGGAAATCTGCAACAGAATACTTCTTAGCGCAATGAGGCTTACGGTAAAAAAGGAAATATCCTCAGAGGAAAACTAGAAAGAAGCTTTCGTAGAAACTTCTTTGTTATCTGTGAATTCATCTCACAGAATTATACCTTAGATCTCAGGAAGCAGTTTGCTAACACTCTTTTCGTGTAATCTGCAAAGTGATATTTCAGAGCCCATAGGGGCCCATGGTGAAAAACGAAATATCCTCAGATAATAACTAGTTAGAAGCTTTCTGAGAGCATACTTTCTGATGTGTGACTTCATCACACAGAGTTCCAAAATCCCCTTCTTGGAAGAGTTTGCTAACACTGTTGTCGTGGATACTGTAAAGTGATATTTGGGAGCCCATCGGGCCCATGTGAAAAAGTAAATATCCTCACATAATAACTACAGAGAAGCTTTCTGAGAGATTGCTTTCTGATGTGTGACTTCATCACACACAGTTCCAGCCTTCCCTTTTAGGAACAGTTTGCTAACACTGTAGTCGTGGATTCTGCAAAGTGATCTTTGTGAGCTCATGGAGGGCTATGGTTAAAAAGGAAATATCCTCAGATATAAACTGGAAAGAAGCCTCCTGAGAAACTGCATTGCCACGTGTGAATGCATCTCAAATCGTTACACGTTTCTCTTCAATGATCAGTTTGCCAACATAGTTTTCTGGAAATCTGCAACCGAATACTTCTTAGCGCAATGAAGCTTACAGTAAGAAAGGAAATATCCTCAGAGGAAAACTAGAAAGAAGCTTTCGTAGAAACTTCTTGGTGATATGTGAATTCATCTCACAGAGTTACACTTATGTTTCGTGGAGCACTCCATTAACACTGTCTTTGAGGAACCTGAGAAGGGCTTCTTTGGATCACATTGAGGCCTACACTGATAAAGGAAATATCATCAGTTCAAAACGTGAAAGAAGCCTTCTGGGAAACTTCTTTGTTATCTGTGAATTCATCTCACAGAATTACACCTTAGAACTCAGGAAGCAGTTTGCTAACACTCTTTTCGTGGAATCTGCAAAGTGATATTTCGGAGCCCATAGGGGCCCATGGTGAAAAAGGAAATATCCTCAGATAATAACTAGTGAGAAGCTTTCTGAGTGCATACTTTCTGATGTGTGACTTCATCACACAGAGTTCCAAAGTCCCCTTCTTGGAAGAGTTTGCTAACACTGTTGTCGTGGATTCTGTAAAGTGATATTTGGGAGCCCATCGGGCCCATGTGAAAACGGAAATATCCTCACTTAATAACGAGAGAGAAGCTTTCTGAGAGATTGCTTTCTGGTGTGTGAATTCATCACACAGCGTTCCACCCTTCCCTTCTTGGAACAGTTTGCTAACACTGTTGTCGTGGATTCTGCAAATTGATATTTGGGAACTCATTGAGGGGTATGGTGAAAAAGGAAATATACTCAGATCGAAACTGAAAAGAAGCCTTCTGAGAAACTGAATTGCCATGTGTGAATGCAACTCACAGAGTTGCACGCTTCTCTTCAGTGATCAGTTTGCTAAAACAGTTTTCTGAAAATCTGCAATGGGATACTTCTTAGTGCCACGAAGCTTACCGTGACAAAGGAAATATCCTCAGAGGAAAAGTAGAAAGAAGCTTTGTTAGAAACTTCTTGGTGATGTGTGAATTCATTTCACAAAGTTACACTTAGTTTTCGTGGAGCAGTCCATTAACACTGTCTCTGAGGAATATGAGAAGGGCTTCTTTGCATCGCAGTGAGACCTACACTGATAAAGGAAATATCATCAGCTCAAAACGTGAAAGCAGCTTTCTGATAAACTTCTTTCTGATCTGTGAATTCATGTCACAGAGTTACACCTTAGACCCCAGGTAGCAGTTTGTTGACACTCTTTCTGTGGAATCTGCAAAGTGATATTTGGGAGTCCGTAGGGGCCCATGGTGAAAAAGGAAAAATCCTCACATAATAAGTAGAATGAAGCTTTCGGAGAGATTGCTTTTCTGATGTGTGACTTCATCACTCCGAGTCCCACACTTCCTTTCTTGGAACATTACTAACACAGTTGTCGTGTATTCTGCAAAGTGATATTTGGGAGCTCATTGAGGGCTACGGTGAAAAAGGAAATATCCTCAGATCAAAACTGTTAAATAGCCTTCTGAGAAACTGCATTGCCATGTGTGAATGCAACTCACAGAGTTACAAGTTTCTCCCCAGTGATCAGTTTGCTAACACAGTTTTCTGGAAATCTGCAATGGGATTCTTCTTAGCGCAATGAAGCTTACGGTAACAAAGGAAATATCCTCTGAGAAATACTAGAAAGAAGCTTTATTAGAAACTTCTTGGTGATGTGTGAATTCATCTCACAGAGTTACACTTATGTTTCGTGGAGCAGTCCATTTACACTGTCTTTGAGGAACCTGAGAAGGGCTTCTTTGGATCGTATTGAGGCCTACGCTGATAAAGGAAATATCATCAGTTTAAAATGTGAAAGAAGCTTTCTGAGAAACTTCTTTCTGACCCGTGAATTCATCTCACAGGGTTACACCTTAGAGCTCAGGAAGCAGTTTGCTCACACTCTTTTCGTGGAATCTGCAAAGTGATATTTGGGAACCCTTAGGGGGCCATGGTGAAAATGGAAATATCCTCAGATAATAACTAGAGAGAAGATTTCTTAGAGATTGGTTTCTGATGTGTGACTTCATCACACAGAGTTCCACACTTCCCTTCTTGGAACAGTTTGCTATCACTGTTGTCTTGGATTCTGCAAATTGATATTTGGGAGCCCATAGGGTCCCGTGGTGAAAAAGGAAATATCTGAGGTGCGGAGCAAGATGGCCGAATAGGAAAATCTCCAGTCTCCAACTCCCAGCGCGAGCGATACAGAAGACCGGTGATTTCTGTATTTTCAACTGAGGTACTGGGGTCATCTCACTAGGGAGTGCCGGATAATTGGTGCTGTTTAGCTGCTGCAGCCTGACCAGCGAGAGCTGAAGCAGGGCGAGGCATCGCCTCACCTGGAAGCGCAAGAGGGAAGGGAATCCGTTTTCCTAGCCAGGGGAACTGAGACACACAACACCTGGAAAATCGGGTAACTCCCACCCCAATACTGCGCATTAAGCAAACAGGCACACCAGGAGAGTGTATCCCACACCTGGCCAGGAGGGTCCCACGCCCACGGAGCCTCCCTCACTGCTAACACAGCAGTCTGTGGCGATCTATCCGCAGGGCAGCGGCAAGGCTGGGGGAGGGGCGCCCGCCATTGCTGAGGCTTAAGTAGGTAAACAAAGCCGCTGGGAAGCTCTAACTGGGTGGAGCTCACAGCAGCTCAAGGAACCCTGCCTGTCTCTGTAGTCTCCACCTCTGGGGAGAGCGCACAGCTGAAGACCAACAGGGGAAGTAGCGGGAGCCGGTGCAGACGCGAACGACTCTGTCTGACAGCTTTGGGAACACCCGTGGATCTCCAATCGTGGAGGTTGAGATCTGAGAACGGACAGACTGCCTGCTCAGGTGTGTCTCTGACCCCTGAGTAGCCTAGCTGGGAGAAAGCCCCCACTAGGGGCAGTCTGACACCCCACACCTCACAGGGTGGAGTACACCCCTGAGAGGAAACTTCCAAAGGAAGAATCAGACAGGTACACTCGCTGTTCAGCAATATTCTATCTTCGGCAACCTCTGCTGCTGATACCCAGGCAAACAGGGTCTGGAGTGGACCTCAAGCAATCTCCAACAGACCAACAGACAGTCCTTCTGACTGTCAGAAGGAAAACTATCAAACAGGAAGGACACCTATACCAAAACCCCATCAGTACGTCACCACCATCAAAGACCAGAGACAGATAAAACCACAAAGATGGGGAAGAAGCAGGGCAGAAAAGCTGGAAATTCAAAAAATAAGAGCGCATCTCCCCCTGCGAAGGAGCGCAGCCCATCGCCAGCAACGGATCAAAGCTGATCAGAGAATGACTTGGACGAGAGGAGAGAAGAAGGCTTCAGTCCATCAAACTTATCAGAGCTAAAGGAGGAATTACGTACCCAGCGCAAAGAAACTAAAAATCTTGAAAAAATAGTGGAAGAATTGACAGCTAGACTAATTAATGCAGAGAAGATCATAAACGAAATGACAGAGATGAAAACCATGACACGAGAAATACGTGACAAATGCACAAGCTTCAGTAACCGACTCGATCAACTGGAAGAAAGAGTATCAGCGATTGAGGATCAAATCAATGAAATGAAGCGAGAAGAGAAACCAAAAAAAAAAGAAGGAAAAGAAATGAACAAAGCCTGCAAGAAGTATGGGATTATGTAAAAAGACCAAATCTACGTCTCACTGGGGTGCCTGAAAGTGAGGGGGACAATGGAACCAAGTTGGAAAACACTCTTCAGGATATCATCCAGGAGAACTTCCCCAACCTAGAAGGGCAGGCCAACATTCAAATTCAGGAAATACAGAGAACGCCACAAAGATACTCCTCGACAAGAGCAACTCCAAGACACATAATTGCCAGATTCACCAAAGTTAAAATGAAGGAAAAAATCTTAAGGGCAGGCAGAGAGAAAGGTCGGGTTAACCACAAAGGGAAGCCCATCAGACTAACAACAGATCTCTCGGCAGAAACTGTACAAACCAGAAGAGAGTGGGGGCCATTATTCAACGTTCTTAAAGAAAATAATTTTCAACCCAGAATTTCATATCCAGCCAAACTAAGTTTCATTAGTGAGGGAGAAATAAAATCCTTTACAGATAAGCAAATGCTTAGAGATTTTGTCACCACCAGGCCTGCCTTACAAGAGACCCTGAAGGAAGCCCTAAACATGGAAAGGAACAACCGGTACGAGCCATTGCAAAAACATGCCAAAATGTAAAGACCATCGAGGCTAGCAAGAAACTGCATCAACTAACGAGCAAAATAATCAGTTAATATCATAATGGCAGGATCAAGTTCACACATAACAATATTAACCTTAAATGTAAATGGACTAAATGCTCGAATTAAAAGACACAGACTGGCAAACTGGATGAAGAGTCAAGACCCTTCAGTCTGCTGTATTCAGGAAACCCATCTCATATGCAGAGACATACATAGGCTCAAAATAAAGGGATGGAGGAAGATCTACCAAGCAAATGGAGAACAAAAAAAGCAGGGGTTGCAATCCTAGGCTCTGATAAAACAGACTTGAAACCATCAAAGATGAAAAGAGACAAAGAAGGCCATTACATAATGGTAAAGGGATCATTTCAACAGGAAGAGCTAACTCTCCTAAATATATATGCACCCAATACAGGAGCACCCAGATTCATAAAGCAAGTCCTTAGAGACTTACAAAGAGACTTAGACTCCCATACAATAATAATGGGAGACTTCAACACTCCACTGTCAACATTAGACAGATCAACAGGACAGAAAGTTAACAAGGATATCCAGGAATTGAACTCATCTCTGCACCAAGCGGAAATAATAGACATCTACAGAACTCTCCACCCCAAAGCAACAGAATATACATTCTTCTCAGCACCACATCACACTTATTCCAAAACTGACCACATAATTGGAAGTAAAGCACTCCTCAGCAAATGTACAAGAACAGAAATTTTAACAAACTGTCTCTCAGACCACAGTGCAATCAAACTAGAATTCAGGACTAAGAAACACAATCAAAACCGTTCAACTACATGGAAACTGAACAACCTGCTCCTGAATGACTACTGGGTACATAACGCAAAGAAAGCAGAAATAAAGATGTTCTTTGAAACCAATGAGAACAAAGATACAACATACCAGAATCTCTGGGACACGTTTAAAGCAGTGTGTAGAGGGAAATTTATAGCACTAAATGCCCACAAGAAAAAGCAGGAAAGAGCTAAAATTGACACTCTAACATCACAATTAAAAGAACTAGAGAGGCAAGAGCAAACACATTCAAAAGCTAGCAGAAGACAAGATATAACTAAGATCAGAGCAGAACTGAAGGAGATAGAGACAGAAAAAACCCTCCAAAAAATCAATGAATCCAGGAGTTGGTTGTTTGAAAAGATCAACAAAATTGACAGACCACTAGCAAGACTAATAAAGAAGAAAAGAGAGAGGAATCAAATAGATGCAATAAAAAATGATAAAGGGGATATCACCTCCCACCCCACAGAAATACAAACTATCATCAGAGAATACTATAAACGCCTCTACGCAAACCAACTAGAAAATCTAGAAGAAATGGATAATTTCCTGGATACTTACACTCTCCCAAGACTAAACCAGGAAGAAGTTGAATCCCTGAATAGACCAATAGTAGGCTCTGAAATTGAGGCAACAATTAATAGCTTACCCACCAAAAAAAGTCCAGGACCAGATGGATTCACAGCTGAATTCTACCAGAGGTACAAGGAGGAGCTGGTACCATTCCTTCTGAAACTATTCCAATCAATAGAAAAAGAGGGAATCCTCCCTAACGCATTTTATGAGGCCAACATCATCCTGATACCAAAGCCTGGCAGAGACACAACAAAAAAAGAGAATTTTAGACCAATATCCCTGATGAACATCGATGCAAAAACTCTCAATAAAATACTGGCAAACGGGATTCAGCAGCACATCCAAAAGCTTATCCACCATGATCAAGTGGGCTTCATCCCTGGGATGCAAGGCTGGTTCAACATTCACAATTCAATAAACGTAATCCAGAATATAAACAGAACCAAAGACAAGAACCACATGATTTTCTCAATAGATGCAGAAAAGGCTTTGACAAAATTCAGCAGCCCTTCATGCTAAATACGCTCAATAAATTCGGTATTGATGGAACGTACCTGAAAATAATAAGAGCTATTTACGACAACCAACAGCTAATATCATTCTGAATGGGCAAAAACTGGAAAAATTCCCTTTGAAAACTGGTACAAGACAGGGATGCCCTCTCTCACCACTCCTTTTCAACATAGTGTTGGAAGTTCTGGCTAGGGCAATCAGGCAAGAGAAAGAGATCAAGGGTATCCAGTTTGGAAAAGAAGAAGTCAAATTGTCCCTGTTTGCAGATGACATGATTGCATATTTAGAAAACCCCATCATCTCAGCCCAAAATCTCCTTAAGCTGATAAGCAACTTCAGCAAAGTCTCAGGATACAAAATTAATGTGCAAAAATCACAAGCATCCTGATACACCAGTAACAGACAAGCAGAGAGCCAAGTCAGGAATGAACTTCCATTCACAATTGCTTCAAAGAGAATAAAATACCTAGGAATCCAACTTACAAGGGATGTCAAGGACCTCTTCAAGGAGAACTACAAACCACTGCTCAGTGAAATCAAAGAGGACACAAACAAATGGAAGAACATACCATGCTCATGGATAGGAAGAATCAATATCGTGAAAATGGCCATACTGCCCAAGGTTATTTATAGATTCGATGCCATCCCCATCAAGCTACCAATGAGTTTCTTCACAGAATTGGAAAAAACTGCTTTAAAGTTCATATGGAACCAAAAAAGAGCCCGCATTGCCAAGACAATCCTAAGGCAAAAGGACAAACCTGGAGACGTCACGCTACCTGACTTCAAACTGTACTACAAGGCTACAGTAACCAAAACAGCATGGTACAGGTACCAAAACAGAGCTATAGACCACTGGAACAGAACAGAGTCCTCAGAAATAATACCACACATCTACAGCCATCTGATCTTTGACAAACCTGAGAGAAACAAGAAATGGGGAAAGGATTCCCTATTTAATAAATGGTGCTGGGAAAATTGGCTAGCTATAAGTAGAAAGCTGAAACTGGATCCTTTCCTTACTCCTTATACGAAGATTAATTCAAGATGGATTAGAGACTTAAATGTTAGACCTAATACCATAAAAACCCTAGAAGAAAATCTAGGTAGTAGTATTCAGGACGTAGGCATGGGCAAGGACTTCATGTCTAAAACACCAAAAGCAACGGCAGCAAAAGCCAAAATTGACAAATGGGATCTAATTAAACTAAAGAGCTTCTGCACAGCAAAGAAACTACCATCAGAGTGAACAGGCAACCTACAGAATGGGAGAAAATTTTTGCAACCTACTCATCTGACAAAGTGCTAATATCCAGAATCTACAAAGAACTCAAACAAATACACAAGAAAAAAACAAAGAACCCCATCAAAAAGTGGGCAAAGTATATGAACAGACATTTCTCAAAAGAAGACATTCATACAGCCAACAGACACATGAGAAAATGCTCATCATCACTCGCCATCAGAGAAATGCAAATCAAAACCACAATGAGATATCATCTCACACCCGTTAGAATATCAATCATTAAGAAGTCAGGAAACAACAGGTGTTGGAGAGGATGTGGAGAAATAGGATCACTTTTACACTGTTGGTGGGATTGTAAACTAGTTCAACCATTATGGAAAACAGTATGGCAATTCCTCAAGGATCTAGAACTAGATGTACCATATGACCCAGCCATCCCACTACTGGATATATACCCAAAGGATGATAAATTATTCTACTACAAAGACACATGCACCCGTATGTTTATTGCGGCACTATTCACAATAGCAAAGACTTGGAATCAACCCAAATGTCCATCTGTGACAGACTGGATTAAGAAAATGTGGCACATATACACCATGGAATACTATGCAGCCATAAAAAAGGATGAGTTTGCGTCCCTTGTAGGGACATGGATGCAGCTGGAAACCATCATTCTCAGCAAACTATCACAAGAAGAGAAAACCAAACACCGCATGTTCTCACTCATAGGTAGGAACTGAACAATGAGATCACTTGGACTCGGGAAGGGGAACATCACACACTGGGACACATCATGGGGAAGGGGAGGAGGGAGGTATTGAATTGGGGAGTTATACATGATGTAAATGATGAATTGATGGGTGCTGACGAGTTGATGGGTGCAGCACACCAACATGGCATAAGTATGTATATGTAACAAACTTGCAAATTAAGCGCATGTACCCTAGAACTTAAAGTATAATAATAATAAAAAAATGAAGTTATACAAATGACAAACAGGGAAAAAAAGAAAAGAAAGAAAAAGGAAATATCCTCAGATAATAACGAGAGAGAAGCTGTCTGAGAGAATGCTTTCTTATTTATGATTTCCTCACACAGAGTTCCACCCTTCCCTTCCTGGAACAGTTTGCTAACTCTGTTGTCGCGGATTCTGCAAAGTGATATTTGGGAGCTCATTGAGGGCTATGGCAAAAAAGGAAATATCCTCAGATCAAAACTGGAATGAAGCCTTCTGAGAAACTGCATTGCCATGCAGGAATGCAACTCACAGAGTTACACGTTTCTCTTCAGTGTTAAGTTTGCTAACACAGTTTTCAGGAAATCTTCAATGGGATACTTTTTTGCGGAATGAAGCTTACAGTGACAAAGGAAATATCTTCAGATGAAAACTAGAAAGAAGCTTTCTTAGAAACTTCTTGGTGATGTGTGAATTCATCTCACAGACATACACTTATGTTCCATGGAACAGTCCATTAACACTGTCTTTGAGGAACCTGAGAAGGGCTTCTTTGGATCGCATTGTGGCCAACGCTGGTAAGGGAAATATCATCAGTTCAAAACGTGAAAGAAGCTTTCTGAGAAACTTCTTTCTGATCTGTGAATTCATCTCACAGAGTTGCACCTTAGAACTCAGGAAGCAGTTTGCTAACCTTCTTTTCGTGGAATCTGCAAAGTGATATTTGGGAGCCCATAGGGGCCCATGGTGAAAAAGGAAATATCCTCAGATAATAACTAGAGAGAAGCTTTCTGAGAGATTGCTTTCTGACGTGTGACTTCATCACAGAGTTCCACACTTCCCTTCTTGAAACAGCGTGCTAACACTGTTGTCGTGGATTCTGAAAAGTGATATTTGGGAGCTCATTTAGGGCTATGGTGAAAAAGTAATTATCCTCAGATCAAAACTGGAAAGAAGCCTTCTGAGAATCTGCATTGCCATGTGTGAATGCAACTCACAGATTGACACTTTTCTCTTCAGGGATCAGTTTGCTAACAAAGTTTTCTGGAAATCGACAATGGGATACTTCTAAGCACAATGAAGCCTACGATGACTAAGGAAGTATCCTCAGAAGAAAACTACAAAGAAGCTTTCTAAGAAACTTCTTGGTGATGTGTGAATTCATCCCACAGAGTTACACTTCTATTTCGTGGAGCAGTCCCTTAACACTGTCTTTGAGGAATCCTAGAAGGGCTTTATTGGATCGCATTGAGGCCTACACTGATAAATTAAATATCATCAGTTTAAAACGTGAAAGAAGCTTTCTGAGAAACATCTTTCTGATCTGTGAATTCATCTCACAGATTTACAACTTAGACCTCAGGAATCAGTTTGCTAACACTCTTTTCGTGGAATCTGCAAAGTGATATTTGGGAGCACATTGAGGGCTATGGTGAAAAAGTAATTATACTCAGATCAAAACTGGAAAGAAGCCTTCGGAGAAGCTGCATTGCCATGTGTGAATGTAAATCACAGAGTTACACGTTTCTCTTCAGTGATGAGTTTGCTAACACAGTTTTCTGGAAATCTGCAATGGGATACTTCTTAGCACAATGAAGCTTATGGTGACAAAGGAAATATACTCAGATGAGAACTAGAAAGAAACTTTCTTAGAAACTTCTTGGTGATGTGTGAATTCATCTCAAAGTGATACACTTATGTTTCATGGAGCAGCCCATTAACACTGTCTTTTAGGAACCTGAGAAGGGCTTCTTTGGATCGCATTGAGGCCTACGCTGATAAATTAAATGTCATCAGTTTAAAACGTGAAAGAAGCTTTCTGAGAAACATCTTTCTGATCTGTGAATTCATCTCACAGATTTACAATGTAGACCTCAGGTATCATTTTGCTAACACTCTTTTCGTGGAATCTGCAAAGTGATATTTGGGAGACCATACGGGCCCATGATGAAAAAGGAAATATCCTCACATAATAACTAGAGAGAAGCTTTCTGAAAGATTGCTTTCTAATGTATGACTTCGTCGCACAGCGTTCCACCGAGCCCTTCTTGGAACAGTTTGCTAACACTGTTGCTTGGATTCTGCAAAGTGATATTTGGGAACTCATTGAAGTCTATGGTGAAAAAGGAAATATTCTCAGATCAAAACTGGAAAGAAGCCTTCTGAGAAACTGCATTGCCATGTGTGAATGCGACTCTCACACTTACACGTTTCACTTCAGTGATCAGTTTGCTAACACAGTTCCCGGAAATCTGCAATTGGATTCTTCTTTGCGCAATGAAGCTTACGGTGACAAAGGAAATATCCTCAGATGAAAACAAGAATGAAGCTTTCTTACAAACTTCTTGGTGGTGTGTGAATTCATCTCACACAGTTACACTTATGTTTCGTGGAACAGTCCATTGACACTGTCTTTGAGGGACCTGAAATGGGATTCTTTGGATGGCATTGAGGACAAGGCTGAACAAGGAAATATCATCAGCTCAAAACGTGAAAGAAGCTTTCTGAGAAACTTCTTTCTAATCTGTGAATACATCTCACAGAGTTACACCGTAGACCTCAGGAAGCAGTTTGCTAACACTCTTTTCGTGGAACCTGCAAAGTGATATTTGGGAGCACATAGGGGCCCATGGTGCAAAAGGAAATATCCTCACATAATAACTAGAGAGAAGCTTTCTGAGAGATTGCTTTCTGATGTGTGACTTCATCACACAGACTTCCACCTTTCCCATCTTGAAACAGTTTGCTAATACTATTATCGTGGATTCTGCAAAGTGATATTTGGGAGCTCATTGAGGGCTGTGGTGAAAAAGGAAATATCCTCAGATGAAAACTGTAAAGAAGACTTCTGAGAAACTGCAAGGCCATGTGTCAATGCAACTCAAAAAGTTACACGTTTCTCTTCAGTGATCCGTTTGCTAACACAGTTTTCTAGAAATCTGCGTTTAGATACTTCTTAGTGCAACGAAGCTTATGGTCACAAAGGATATATCCTCATGAACAATAGAAAGAAGCTTTCTTAGAAAATTCTTGGTGATGTGTGAATTCATCTCACGGAGTTACACTTACGTTTCTGGAGCAGTCCTTTAAGACTGTCTTTGGGGAACCTGAGGAGGGATTCTTTGGATGGTATTGAGGCCTACGCTGATAAAGGAAATAACATCTTTTCAAAACGTGAAGGAAGCTTTCTGAGAGACTTCTTTCTGATCTGTGAGTTCATCGCACAGAGTTACAACATAGACCTCAGGAAGCAGTTTGCCAACACTCTTTTCGTGGAATCTGCAAAGTGATATTCGGGAGCCCATGGGGGCCCAAGGTGAAAAAGGAAATATCCTCATATATTAAATAGAGAGAAGCGTTCTGAGACATTCGCTTCTGATGTGTGACTTCATCATACTCTGTTCCACCCTTCCCTTTTGGAACAGTTTGCTAACACTGTTGTCGTGGATTGTGCAAAGTGATATTTCGGAGCCCATAAGCGCCCATGGTGAAAAAGGAAATATCCTCACGTAATAACTAGAGAGAAGCTTTCTGAGAGATTGCTTTCTGATGTGTGACTTCATCACACAGAGTTCCACCCTTCCCTTCTTGGAACAGTTTGCTAACACTGTGGTCGTGGATTCTGCAAAGTGATATTTGGGAGCTCATTGAGTGTTATGGTGAAAAAAGAAATATCCTCAGATCAAAACTGGAAAGAAGCCTTCTGAGAAACTGCATTGCCATGTGTGAATGCAACTCGCAGAGTTACACGTTTCTCCTCAGTGATCAGTTTGCTAACACAGTTTTGTGGAAATCTGCAATGGGATACTTCTTAGCGCAATGAAGCTTACGGTGACAAAGGAAATAACCTCAGATGAAAACTAGAAAGAAGCTTTCTTAGAAACTTCTTGGTGATGTGTGAATTCATCTCACAGAGTTACACTTATGTTTCGTGGAGCAGTCCATTAACACTGTCTTAGAGGAACCAGAGAAGGGTTCTTTGGATCGTAGTGAGGCCTACGCTGATAAAGGAAATACCATCAGTTCAAAACGTGAAAGAAGCTTTCTGAGAAATTTCTTTCTGATCTGTGAAATCATCTCACAGAGTTACAACTTATAACTCAGGAAGCAGTCCACTATCACTCTTTTCGTGGAATGTGCAAAGTGATATTTGGGAGCGCATAGGGACCCATGGTGAAAAAGGAAATATCCTTAGATAATAACTAGAGGGAAGCTTTCCCTGATATTGCTTTCTGATTTGTGACTTCATCACACCGAGTTCCACCCTTCCCTTCTTGGAACAGTTTGCTAACACTGTTGTCGTGGATTTTTGCAAAGTGATATTTGGGAACCCATAGGGTCCCATTGTGAAAAAGGAATATCCTCACATAATAACTAGTGAGAAGCTTTCCTTGAGATTGCTTTCTGATGTGTTACTTCCTCTCAAAGAGTTCCACCCTTCTTTTCTCGGAACAGTTTGCTATCACTCTTATCGTGGATTCTGCAAAGTGATAACTGCGAGCTCATTGAGGGCTATGGTGAAAATGGAAATATCCTCAGATCCAAACTGGAAAGAAGCCTTTCGAGAAACTGCTTTGCCATGTGTGAATGCAACTCACAGAGTTACACTTTTCTCTTCAATGATCAGTTTGCTAACAACGTTTTCTGGAAATCTGCAATGGGATACTTCTTAGTGCAATGAAGCTTACGATGAGAAAGGTAATATCCTCAGATGGAAACTAGAAATTAGCTTTCTTAGAAACTTCTCGGTGATGTGTGAATTCATCTCACAGAGTTACCATTATGTTGCTTGGAACAGTCCATTAACACTGTCTTTGAGGAACCTGAGAAGGGCTACTTTGGATCGCATTGAGACCTACGCCAGTAAAGGAAATATCATCAGTTCACAAGGTGAAAGAACTATTCTGAGAAACTTCTTTCTGATCTGTGAATTTATCTGACAGAGTTACACCTTAGAACTCAGGAAGCAGTTTGCAAACATCTTTTCGTGGAATCTGCAAAGTGATATTTGGGAGCCCATAGGGGCCCATTGTGAAAAAGGAGATACCCTCAGATAATAACTACAGAGAAGCTTTCTGAGAGATTGCTTTCTGATGTGTGACTTCATCACACAGAGTTCCACCATTCCCTTCATGGAACAGATTGCTAACCCTGTTCTCGTGGATTCTGCAAAGTGATATTTGGGAGCTCATTGAGGGCTACGGTTAAAAAGGAAATATCCTCAGATCAAAACTGGAAAGGAGCATTTTGAGAAACTGCTTTGCCATGTCTAAATGCAAGTCACACAGTTACAAGTTTCTATTCAGTGATCAGTTTGCTAACAAAGTTTTCTGAAAATCTGCAGTGGGACACTTCTTAGCGCAATGAAGCTTACGGAGGCAAAGGACATATCCTCAGGTGAAAACTAAAAAGAAGCTTTCTTACAAACTTCTTGGTGATGTGTGAAGTCATCTCACAGAGTTACACTTATGTTTCGTGGAGCAGTCCATTAACACTGTCTTTGAGGAACCTGAGAAGGGCTTCCTAGGATCGCATTGAGGCCTACCCTGGTAAAGGAAAATTCATCACTTCCCAAAGTGAAAGAAGCATTCTGAGAAACTTCCTTCTGATCTGTGAATTCATCTCACAGAGTTACAACTTAGATTTCAGGAAGCAGCTTGCTAACACACTTTTCGTGGAATCTGCAAAGTGATATTTGGAAGCCCATAGGGGCCCATGGTGAAAAAGGAAATATCCTCACATAGTAACTAGAGAGAAGCTTTCTAAGACATTGCTTTCTGATGTGTGACTTCATCAGACAGAGTTCCACCCTTCCCTTCTTGGAACAGTTTGCTAACACAGTTGTCGTCAATTCTGCAAAGTGATATTTGGGAGCTCCTAGGGACCCATGGTGAAAAAGGAAATATCCTCACATAATAAGTAGAGAAAAGCTTTCTGAGAGATTGCTTTCTGATATGTGTCTTCATCAAACAGAGTTCCATCCCTCCCTTCTTGGAACAGTTTGCTAACACTGTTGTCGCGGATTCTGCAAAGTGATATTTGGTAGCCCATGGAGGGCTATGGTGAAAAAGGAAATATCCTCAGAACAAAACTGGAAAGAAGCCATCTGAGAAACTGCATTACCATGTGTGAATTCAACTAACAGAGTTACACATTTCCCTTCAGTCTTCAGTTTGCTAATACAGTTTTCTGGAAATCTGTAGTTGGATACTTCTTAGTGCAATGAATCTTACAGTGACAACGGAAATATCCTCAGATGAAAGCTAGAAAGAAGCATTCTTAGAAACTTCATGCTGATGTATGAATTCACCTTACAGAGTTAGACTTATGTTTCGTGGAGCAGTCCATTAACACTGTCGTTGAGGAAGCTGAGAAGGGCTTCTTTGGATCGTATTGAGGCCTACGCTGATAAAGAAAATATCATCAGTTCAAAACGTGAAAGAAGGTTTCTGAGAAAGTTGTTTCTGATCTTTGAATTCATCTCACAGAGTTACAAATTGGAACTCAGGAAGCAGCTTGCTAACAGTCTTTTCGTGGAATCTGAAAAGTGATATTTCGGAGCACATAGAGGCCCATGGTGAAAAAGGAAATATCCTTTTCCCAATATCAAAATGCTTTCTGATGTGTGACTTCATCACACAGAGTTTCACCCTTCACTTCCTGGAACAGTTTGGTAACACTGTTGTCATGGATTCTGCAAAGAGATATTTGGGAGCTCATTGAGGGCTATGGTGAAAAAGGAAATATCCTCAGATCAAAACTGGAAAGAAGCTTTCTGAGAAACTGCATTGCCATGTGTGAATGCAACTCACAGTGTTACACATTACTCTTTGGTAATCAGTTTGCTAACACAGTTTTCTGGAAGTCTGCAATTAGATACTTCTTAGCGCAATGAAGCTTACGGTGACAAAGGAATCACCCTCAGAAGAAAACTAGAAAGAAACCTTCTTGGAAACTTCTTGGTGATCTGTGAATTCATCTCACAGAGGTACACTTATGTTTTGTGGAGCAGTCCATTAACACTGTCTTTGAGGAACCTGAGAAGGGCATCTTTGGATTGTATTGAGGCCTAGGCTGATAAAGGAAATATCATCAGTTCAAAACGTGAAAGAAGCTTTCTGAGAAACTTCTTTCTGATCTCTGAATTCTTCTCACAGAGTTACAATTTAGACCTCAGGAAGCAGTTTGCTAAAACTCTTTACGTGGAATCTGCAAAGTGATATTTGGGAGCCCATAAGGGGCCCATCGTGAAAACGGAAATATCCTCAGATGATGAATAGAGAGAAGCTTTCTGAGAGATTGCTTTCTGATGTGTGACTTCATCACACAGAGTTCCACAATTCTTTTCTTGGAAAAGTTTGCTAACACTGTTGTCGTGGATTCTGCAAAGTGATATTTGGGAGCCCATACGGGCCCATGGTGAAAAAGGAAATATCCTCACATAATAACTGGAGAGAAGCTTTCAGAGAGATTGCTTTCTGGTGTTTGACTTCATCACACAGAGTTCCACCCTTCCCTTCTTGGAACAGTTTGCTAACGCTGTTGTCGTGGATTCTGCAAAGTGATATTTGGGAGCCCATAGTGGCCCATGGTGGAAAAGCAAATATCCTCACATAAAAACTAGAGAGAAGCTTTCTGAGAGATTGCTTTCTGATGGTTGACTTCATCACATAGAGTTCTACCCTTCCCTTCTGGGGAGAGTTTGCTAACACTGTTGTCGTGGATTCTGCCAAGTGATATTTAGGAGCACATTGAGGGCTATGGTGAAAAAGGAAATATCCTCAAATCAAACTGGAAACATGCCTTCTGAGAAACTGCTTTGCCAAGTGAGAATGCAACTCACAGAGTTACACGTTTCTCTTCAGTGATCAGTTTGCTAACACAGTTTTTGGAAATCTGCAATGGGATACTTCTTAGCGCAATAAAGCTTACGTTGACGAAGGAAATATCCTCAGATGAAAACTAGAAAGAAGCTTTTTTTGAAACTTCTTGGAGATGTGTGAATTCATCTCACAGAGTTATACTTATGTTTCGTGAAGCAGTCCACTAACACTGTCTTTGAGGAACCTGAGAAGGGCTTCTTTGGAACTTGTTGAATCCAACGCTGATAAAGGAAATATCATCAGTTCAAAACGTGAAAGAAGCTTCCTGAGAAACTTCTTTCTGATCTGTGAATTCATGTCACAGAGTAAGAATTTGGACCTCAGAAAGCAGTTTGCTAACACTCTTTTCGTGGAAACTACAAAGTGATATTTGGGACCCCATCGGGGCCCATGGTGAAAAAGGAAATATCCTCAGATAATAATTAGAGAGAAGTTTTCTGAGACATTGCTTTCTAATGTCTGACTGCAGCACACAGAGTTCAACCCTTCCCTTCTTTTAACAGTTTGTTAACACTATTGTCGTGGATTCTGCCAAGTGATATTTGGGAGCTCATTGAGGGCTATGGTGAAAAACGAAATATCCTCAGATCCAAACTGGAAAGAAGCCTTCTGAGAAACAGCATTGCCATGTGTGAATGCAACACACAGAGTTACACGTTTCTATTCAGTGATCAGTTTGCTAACAAAGTTTTCTGGGGATCTGCATTGGGATACTTCTAAGCTCAATGAACCCTACGGTGACAAAGGAAATATCCTCAGATGAAAACTAGAAAGAAGCTTTCTTAGAATCTTCTTGATGATGTGTGAATTCATCTCATAGAGTTACACTTATGTTTCGTGGAGCCGTCCATTAACACTGTCTTTGAGGAACCTGAGAAGTGCTTGTTTGGATCGCATTGAGGCCTACGCTGATAAAGGGAATATAAGCAGCTCAAAACGTGAAAGAAGCTTTCTGAGAAACCTTCTTTCTGATCTGTGAAGTTCATCTCACAGAGTTACAACTTATTACCTCAGGAAGCAGTTTGCTAACACTCTTTTCGTGGAATCCGCAAATTGATATTTGGGGCCCCTTGGGGCCCATGGTGAAAAAGGAAATATCCTCAGGTAATCACTACAGAGAAGCTTTCTGAGAGATTGCTTTTTGATGTGTGACTTCATGACACAGAAGTTCCACCCTTCTCTTCCTGGAACAGTTTGCTAACAATGTTGCCGTGGATACTGCCAAGTGATATGTGGGAGCTCATTGAGGTCTATGGTGAAAAAGGAAATATCCTCAGATCAAAACTGGAAAGAAGCCTTCTGAGAGACTGCATTGCCATGTGTGAATGCAACTCACAGAGTTACACGTTCCTCTTCAGTGATCAGTTTGCTAACACAGTTTTCTGGAAATCTGCAATGGGATCCTTCTAATCGCAATGAAGCTTACGGTGACAAAGGAAATATCCTCATATGAAAACTTGAAAGAAACTTTCTTAGAAACTTCTTGGTGATGTGTGAATTCATCTCACAGAGTATCACTTATGTTTCGTGGAGCAGTCCATTAACACTGTCTTTGAGGAACATGAGAAGGGCTTCTTTGGATCGCATTGAGGCCTACGCTGATAAAGGAAAATCATCAGTTCAAAACGTGAAAGAGGCTTTCTGAGAAAATTCTTTCTGATCTGTGAATTCATCTCACAGAGTTACACTTTAGACCACAGAAGCAGTTTGCTAACACTCTTTTCGTTGAATCTACATATTGATATTTCGGAGCCCATAGGGGCCCATGGTGAAAAGGAAATATCCTCAGATAATAACAAGAGAGAAAGTTTCTGAGAGACTGCTTTCTGATCTTTGAATTCATCTCATAGAGATACAACTTGGACCTCAGGAAGCAGTTTGCTAACACTGTTGTCGTGGATTCTGCAAAGAGATAGTTGAGAGCCCATAGGGGCCCATGGTGAAAAAGGAAATATCCTCACATAATAACTAGAGAGAAGCTTTCTGAGAGATTGCTTTCTGATGGTTGACTTCATCACACAGAGTTCCACACTTCTCTTCTTGGAACAGTTTGCTAACACTGTTGTCGTGGATTCTGCAAAGTGATATGTTGGAGCTCTTTGAGGGCTATGGTGAAAAAGGAAATATCCTCAGATCAAAACTGGAAAGAAGCCTTCTGAGAAACTGCCTTGCCATTTGTGAATTCAACTCACAGTGTTACACGTTACTCTTCAGTGATCAGTTTGCTAACACAGTTTTCTGGAAATCTGCAATCGGATCTTTCTTAGCGCAATGAAGCTCTCGGTGACAAAGGACATATCCTCAGATGAAAACTAGAAAGAAGCTTTCTTAGAAACTTCTTGGTGATGTGTGAATTCATCTCACAGAGTTACACTTATGTTTCCTGGAGCAGTCCATTAACACTGTCTTAGAGGAAGCTGAGAAGGGCTTCTTTGGATCGCATGGGGGCCTACGCTGATAAAGGAAATATCATCAGTTCAAAACGTGAAAGAAGCTTTCTGAGCAACTTCTTTCTGATCTGTGAATTCATCTCACAGAGTTACACATTAGACCTCAGGAAGCAGGTGGCTAACACTCTTTTCGTGGAATCTGCAACGTGATATAGGGAGCCCATAGGGGGACATGGTGAAAAAGGAAATATCCTCAGATAATAAGTAGAGAGAAGCTTTCTGAGGTATTGCTTTCTGATGTGTGACTTCATCACACAGAGTTTCACACTTCCCTTCTTGGAACAGTTTGCTAACACTGTTGTCGTGGATTCTGGAAAGTGATATTTGGTAGCCCTTAGGGGCCCTTGGTGAAAAAGGAAATATCCTCACCTAATTACCAGAGATAAGCTTTCTGAGAGATTGCTTTCTGATGTGTGACTTCATCACACAGTGTTCCACACTTCCCTTCTTGCGACCGTTTGCTACCACTGTTGTCGTGGGTTCTGCAAAGTGATATTTGGGAGACCATAGGTGCCCATTGTGAAAAAGGAAATATTCTCACTTAATAATTAGAGAGAACCTTTCTGAGAGATTGCTTTCTGATGTGTGACTTCTTCACACAGAGTTCCAACCTTCCCTTCTTGGAACAATTTGCTAACACTGTTTTGGTGGATTCTGAAAAGTGATATTTGGGAGCCAATAGGGGTCCATTCTTAAAAAGGAAATATCCTCATATAATAACTAGAGAGATGCTTTCTGACAGGTGGCTTTCTGATGGGTAACTTCATCACACAGAGTTCCACCCTTCCCTTCTTGGAACAGTTTGCTAACAGTATTGTCGTGGATTCTGCAAAGTGATATTTGGTAGCTCATTGAGGGCTACCTTGAAAAAGGAAATATCCTCAGTTCAAAACTGGAAAGAAGCCTTCTGAGAAACTACATTGCCATGTGTGAATGCAACTCACAGAGTTTCACCTTTCTCTTCAGTGATCAGTTTGCTAACACAGTTTTCTGGAAATCTGCAATGGGATACTTCTTAGCACAATGAAGCTTATGGTGTCAAAGGAAATATCCTCAGATGAAAACTAGAAAGAAGATTTCTTAGAAACCTCTTGGTGATGTATGAATTCATCTCACAGGGTTACACTTATGTTTCATGGAGCATTCCATTAACACTGTCTTTGAGGAACGTGAGAAGGGCTTCTTTGGATCGCATGGAGGCCTACGCTGATAAAGGAAATATCATCAGTTCAAAACGTGAAAGAAGCTTTCTGAGAAACTTCTTTCTGATCTGTGAATTCATCTCACAGTGTTACACCTTAGACCTCAGGAAGCATGTGCTAACACTCTTTTCTTGGAATCTGCAAAGTGATATTTTGGAGCCTGTAGGGGCCCATGGTGAGAAAGGAAATATCCTCAGATAATAAAGAGAGACGGTTTCTGTGAGATTGCTTTCTGATGTGTGACTTCATCACACAGAGTTCCAGCCTTCCCTTCTGTGAACAGTATGCTAACACTGTTGTCATGAATTCTGCAAAGTGATATTTGGGAGCCCATAGGGGCCCATGGTGAAAAAGGAAATATCCTCACATAGTCACCAGAGAGAAGCTTTCTGAGAGATTTCTTTCTGATGTGTGACTTCATCACACTGAGATCCACCGTTCCCTTCTTGGAACAGTTTGCTAACACTGTTGTCCTGAATTCTGCAAAGTGATATTTGGGCGCTCTTGGAGGGCTATAGTGTAAATGGAAATATCCTCAGATCAAAACTGGAAAGAAGCCTTCTGAGAAACTGCATTGCCATTTGCGAATGCAATTCACAGAGTTACAAGTTTCACTTCTGTGATCTGTTTGCTAACACAGTTTTCTGGAAATCTTCAATGGCATACTTCTTAGCACAATGAAGCTTACGGTGACAAAGGAAATATCCGCAGATGGAAACTAGAAAGAAGCTTTCTTAAAGACTTCTTGGTGATGTGTGAATTCATCTAACAGAGTTACACTTATGTTCCGAGGAGCTGTCCATTAACACTGTCTTTGAGGAACCTGAGAAGGGCTTCTTTGGATCGCATTGAGGCCTACACTGATAAAGGAAATATCGTCAGTTGAAAATGTGAAAGAAGATTTCTGAGAAACTTTTTCTGCTCTGTGAATTCATCTCAAAGTGTTACACCTTAGACCTCAGAAGCAGTTTGCTAACACTCTTTTCGTGGAATCTGCAAAGAGATATTTGGCAGTCCGTAGGTGCCCATGGTGAAAAAGGAAATATCCTCACATAACAACTAGAGAGAAGCTTTATGAGAGATTGCTTTCTGATGTGTGACTTCATCACACAGAGTTCCATCCGTCCCTTCTTGGAAAAGTTTGCTAACACTGTTGTCGTGGATTCTGCAGGGGGATATTTGGGAGCTCATTGAGGGCTATTTTGAAAAAGGAAATATCCTCAGATCAAAACTGGAAAGAAGCCTTCTGAGAAACCGCATTGCCATGTGTGAAGGCAAGAAACAGAGTCACACGTTTCTCTTCAGTGATGAGTTTGCTAGCAAAGTTTTCTGGCAATCTGCAATGGGATCCTACTTAGCGCAATGAAACTTACGGTGACAAAGGAAATATCCTGAGATAAAAACTAGAAAGAAGCTTTCTCAGAAACTTCTTTTTGATATGTGAATACATCTCACAGAGTTACACTTACGTTTCGTGGAGCAGTCCATTAATACTATTCTTGAGGAACCTGAGAACGGCTTCTTTGGATCGTATTGAGGCCTAAGCTGAAAAAGGAAATATCATCAGTTCAAAACGTGAAAGAAGCTTTCTGAGAAACTTCTTTCTGATTTGTGAATTCATCTCACAAAGTTACAACTTAAACCTCAGGGAGCAGTTTGCTAACACTCCTTTCGTGGAATCTGCAAAGGGATATTTGGGAGCCCATCGAGGCCCATGGTAAAAAAGGAAATGTCCTCAGAAAATAACTAGAGAGAAGCTTTCTGAGAGATTGCTTTCTGATATGTGACTTCATCACAGAGTTCCACATTTCCCTTCTTGAAACAGTTTGCTAACACTGTTGTCGTGGATTCTGCAAAGTGCTATTTGGGAGCTCATTGAGGGCTATGGTGAAAAAGGAAATATCCTCAGATGAAAACTGGAAAGAAGCCTTCTGAGAAACTGCAATGCCATGTGTGAATGCAACTCACAGAGTTACACGTTTCTCTTGAGTGATCAGTTTGTTAACACAGTTTTCTGGGAATCTGCAATTAGATACTTCATAGCGCAATGAACCTTACGGTGACAAAGGAAATACACTCAAATGAAAACTACAAAGAAGCTTTTTTGGAAACTTCTTGGTGATTTGTGAATTCACCTCACAGAGTTACACTTCTGTTTTGCGTAACAGTCCATTAACACTGTCTTTGAGGAAACTGAGAAGGGCTTCTTTGGATCGTATTGAGGCCTACGCTGATAAAGGAAATATCATCAGTTGAAAACGTGAAAGAAGCTTTCTGAGCAACTTCTTTCTGATCTGTGAATTCATCTCACGGAGATACACCTTAGACCGCAGGGAGCAGTTTGCTAAACCTCTTTTCGTGGAATCTGGAAAGTGATATTTGTGAGCCCATAGGGACCTGTCGTGCAAAAGGAAATATCCTCAGAGAATAACTAGAGAGAAGCTTTCTGAGAGATTGCTTTCTGATGTGTGACTTCATCACACAGAGTTCCACCATTCCCTTCTTGGAATGGTTTGCTAACACTGTTGTCGTAGATTCTGCAAAGTAATATTTGGGAGCTCATTGAGGGCTTTGGTGAAAACGGAAATATCCTCAGATCAAAACTGGAAAGAAGCCATCTGAGAAACTGCATTGCCATGTGTGAATGCAACTCACAGAGTTACACGTTTCTCTTCAGTGGTCTGTTTGCTAACACAGTTTTCTGGAAATCTGCAATTACATCCTTCATAGCGCAGAGGAGCTTACGGTGACAAAGGAAGTATCCTCTGATGAAAACTAGAACGAATTTTCTTAGAATCTTCTTGGTGATGTTTGAACTAATCTCACAGAGTTACACTTATGTTTCTTGGAACACTCTGTTAACACTGTCTTTGAGGATCCTGAGAAGGGCTTCTTTGGATCCCAGTTAGGCCTACGCTGAAAAAGGAAATATCATCAGTTCAAAACGTGAGGGAACTTCTTGAGAATCTTCTTTCTAATCTGTGAATTCATCTCACAGAGTTACAACATAGAGCTCAGGAAGCAGTTTGCTAACACTCTTTTCGTGGAATCTGCAAAGTGATATTTGGGAGCGCATAGGGTTCCCATGGTGTAAAAGGAAATTTCCTCACATAATAACTAGAGGGAAGCTTTCTGAGAGATTGCTTTCTGATGTGTGACTTCATCACAGAGTTCCACACTTCCCTTCTTGGAATGATTTGCTAACACTATTGTAGTGGATTCTGCAAAGTGATATTTGGGAGCACATAGGGGCCCATGGTGAAAAAGGAAATATCCTCACTTAATAACGAGAGAGAAGCTTTCTGTTGTGTGACTTCATCACACAGAGTTCCACCCTTCCATTCCTGGAACAGTTTGCTAACACTGTTGTCGTGGATTCTGCAAAGTGATATTTGGGAGCTCATTGAGGGCTGTGGTGAAAAAGGAAATATTCTCAGATCAAAACTGGAAAGAAGCCTTCGGAGAAACTGCATTGCCATGTGTGAATGTAACTCACAGAGTTGCACGTTTCTCTTCAGTGATCAGTTTGCTAACACAGTTATATGGAAATCTGCAGTTGGATACTTCTTAGAGCAATAAAGCTTTCGGTGACAAAGGAAATATCCTCAGATAAAAACTAGAAAGAAGCATTCTTAGAACCATCTTGGTGATGTGTGAATTCATACCACAGACCTACACTTATGTTTCGTGGAGCAGTTCATTAACACTGTCTTTGAGGAACCTGAGAAGGGCTTCTTTGGATCGCTTTGATGCCTACGCTGATAAAGGAAATACCATTAGTTCAAAACGTGAAGGAAGCTTTCTGAGAAACTTCTTTCTGATCTGTCAATTCATCTCACATTGTTACAACTTAAAACTCAGGGAGCAGTTTGCTAACACTCCTTTCGTGGAATCTGCAAAGGGATATTTGGGAACCCATCGAGGCCCATGGTGAAAAAGGAAATGTCCTCAGAAAATAACTAGAGAGAAGCTTTCTGAGAGATTGCTTTCTGATATGTGACTTCATCACAGAGTTCCACCCTTCCCTTCTTGAAACAGTTTGCTAACACTGTTGTCGTGGATTCTGCAAAGTGCTATTTGGGAGCTCATTGAGGGCTATGGTGAAAAAGGAAATATCCTCAGATCAAAACTGGAAAGAAGCCTTCTGAGAAACTGCATTGCCATGTGTGAATGCAACTCACAGAGTTACACGTTTCTCTTCAGTGATCTGTTTGCTAACACAGTTTTCTGAAAATCTGCAATGGGATATTTCTTAGTGCAATGAAGCTTACGGTGACAAAGGAAATATCCTCAGAGAGACCAGGATAAGGAACAACCTGTACCAGCCATTGCAAAAACATGCCACAATGTAAAGACCGTCGAGGCTAGGAAGAAACTGCATCAACTAACGAGCAAAATAACCAGTTAATATCATAATGGCATGATCAAGTTCATACATAACAATATTAACCTTAAATGTAAATGGACTAAATGTTCCAATTAAAAGACACAGACTGGCAACCTGGATCAAGTGTCAAGACCCATCAGTCTGCTATATTCAGGAGACCCATCTCACATGCAGAGACATACATAGGCTCAAAATAAAGGGATGGAGGAAGATCTACCAAGCAAATGGAGAACAAAAAAAGCAGGGGTTGCAATCCTAGTCTCTGGTAAAACAGACTTTATACCATCAAAGATCAAAAGAGACAAAGAAGGCCATTACATAATGGTAAAGGGATCAATTCAACAGGAAGAGCTAACTCTCCTAAATATATATGCACCCAATACAGCAGCACCCAGATTCATAAAGCAAGTCCTTAGAGACTTACAAAGAGACTTAGACTCCCATACAATAATAATGGGAGACTTCAACACTCCACTGTCAACATTAGACAGATCAACGAGACAGAAAGTTAACAAGGATATCCAGGAATTGAACTCATCTCTGCACCAAGCAGACCTAATAGACATCTATAGAAGTCTCCACCCCAAATCAACAGAATATACATTCTTCTCAGCACCACTTCGCACTTATTCCATAATTAACCACATAATTGGAAGGAAAGCACTCCTCAGCAAATGTACAAGAACAGAAATTATAACAAACTGTCTCTCAGAAAACAGTGCAATCAAACTAGAACTCAGGACTAAGAAACACAATCAAAACCGCTCAACTACATGGAAACTGAACAACCTGCTCCTGAATGACTACTGGGTACATAACGAAATGAAGGCAGAAATAAAGATGTTCTTTGAAACCAGTGAGAACAAAGATACAACATGCCAGTATCTCTGGGACACATTTAAAGCAGTGTGTAGAGTGTGTAGAGGGAAATTTATAGCACTAAATGCCCACAAGAGAAAGCAGAAAAGATCTAAAATTGACACTCTAACATCACAATTAAAAGGACTAGAGAGGCAAGAGCAAACACATTCAAAAGCTAGCAGAAGGCAAGAAATAACTAAGATCAGAGCAGAACTGAAGGAGATAGAGACACAAAAAACCCTCCAAAAAATCAATGAATCCAGGACTTGGTGTTTTGAAAAGATCAACAAAATTGACAGACCGCTAGCAAGACTAATAAAGAAGAAAAGAGAGAAGAATCAAATAGATAAAATAAAAAATGATAAAGGGGATATCACCACCCACTCCACAGAAATACAAACTACCATCAGAGAATACTATAAACACCTCTACGCAAATCAACTAGAAAATCTAGAAGAAATGGATATTTCCTGGACACTTACACTCTCCCAAGACTAAACCATGGAAGAAGTTGAATCCCTGAATAGACCAATAGCAGGCTCTGAAATTGAGGCAATAATTAATAGCCTACCCACCAAAAAAGTCCAGGACCAGATGGATTCACAGCTGATTCATGGAGGAGCTGGTACCATTCCTTCTGAAACTATTCCAATCAATAGAAAAAGAGGGAATCCTCCCTAACTCATTTTATGAGGCCAACATCATCTGGATAACAAAGCCTGGCAGAGACACAACAAAAAAAGAGAATTTTAGACCAATATCCCTGATGAACATCGATGGAAAAATCCTCAATAAAATACTGGCAAACCGGATTCAGCAGCACATCCTAAAGCTTATCCACTATGATCAATAGGGCTTCATCCGTGGGATGCAAGGCTGGTTCAACATTCGCAAATCAATAAACATAATCCAGCATATAAACAGAACCATAGTCAAGAACCTCATGATTATCTCAATAGATGCAGAAAAGGCTTTTGACAAAATTCAACAGCTCTTCATGCTAAGAACGCTCAATAAATTCGGTGTTGATGGAACGTACCTCAAAATAATAAGAGCTATTTATGTCAAGCCCACAGCTAATATCATACTGAATGGGCAAAAACTGGAAAAATTCCCTTTGAAAACTGGTACAAGACAGGGATGCCCTCTCTCACCAATCCTATTCAACATAGTGTTAGTAGTTCTGGCTAGGGCAATCAGGTAAGAGAAAGAAATCAAGGGTATTCAGTTAGGAAAAGAAGAAGTCAAATTGTCCCTGTGTGTAGATGACATGATGGTATATTTAGAAAACCCCATCGTCTCAGCCCAAAATCTCCTTAAGCTGATAAGCAACTTCAGCAAAGTCTCAGGATACAAAATTAATGTGCAAAAATCACAAGCATTCTTATACACCAGTAACAGAGAAGCAGAGAGCCAAGTCAGGAATGAACTTCCATTCACAATTGCTTCAAAGGGAATAAAATACCTAGGAATCCAACTTACAAGGGATGTAAAGGACCTCTTCAAGGAGAACTACAAACCACTGCTCAGTGAAATCAAAGAGGACACAAACAAATGGAAGAACATACCATGCTCATGGATAGGAAGAATCAATATCGTGAAAATGGCCATACTGCCCAAAGTTATTTATAGATTCAATGCCATCCCCATCAAGCTACCAATGAGTTTCTTCACAGAATTGGAAAAAACTGCTTTAAAGTTCATATGGAACCAAAAAAGAGCCCGCATTGCCAAGATAATCCTAAGGCAAAAGGACAAAGCTGGAGGCGTCACGCTACCTGACTTCAAACTATACTACAAGGCTACAGTAACCAAAACAGCATGGTACTGGTACCAAAACAGAGCTGTAGACCAATGGAACCGAACAGAGTCCTCAGAAATAATACCACACATCTACAGCCATCTGATCTTTGACAAACCTGAGAGAAACAAGAAATGGGGAAAGGATTCCCTATTTAATAAATGGTGCTGGGAAAATTGGCTAGCCATAAGTAGAAAGCTGAAACTGGATCCTTTCCTTACTCCCTATACGAAGATTAATTCAAGGTGGATTAGAGACTTACATGTTAGACCTAATACCATAAAAACCCTAGAAGAAAATCTAGGCAGTACCATTCAGGACATAGGCATGGGCAGGGACTTCATGTCTAAAACACCAAAAGCAATGGCAGCAAAAGCCAAAATTGACAAATGGGATCTAATTAAACTAAAGAGTTTCTGCACAGCAAAAGAAACTACCATCAGAGTGAACAGGCCACCTACAGAATGGGAGAAAATGTTTGCAATCTACTCATCTGACAAAGGGCTAATATCCAGAATCTACAAAGAACTCAAACAAATATACAAGAAAAAAACAAACAACCCCATCAAAAAGTGGGCAAAGGATATGAACAGACATTTCTCAAAAGAAGACATTCATACAGCCAACAGACACAAGAGAAAATGCTCATCATCACTCGCCATCAGGGAAATGCAAATCAAAACCACAATGAGATACCATCTCACACCAGTTAGAATGGCAATCATTAAAAAATCAGGAAACAACAGTTGTTGGAGAGGATGTGGAGAAATAGGAACACTTTTACACTGTTGGTGGGATTGTAAACTAGTTCAACCATTATGGAAAACAGTATGGCAATTCCTCAAGGATCTAGAACTAGATGTACCATATGACCCAGCCATCCCACTACTGGGTATATACCCAAAGGATGATAAATTATTTTACTACAAAGACACATGCAGACGTATGTTTATTGCGGCACTATTCACAAGAGCAAAGACTTGGCATCAACCCAAATGTCCACTGTGACAGACTGGATTAAGAAAATGTGGCACATAAACACCATGGAATACTATGCAGCCATAAAAAAGGATGAGTTTGCGTCCTTTGTAGGGACATGGATGCAGCTGGAAACCATCATTCTTAGCAAACTGTCACAAGAAGAGAAAACAAAACACCGCATGTTCTCCCACATATGTGGGAAATGAACAATGAGATCACTTGGACTCGCGAAGTGGAATATCACACACAGGGGCCTATGATGGGGAGGGGGGAAGGGGGTGGGATTGCATTGGGGAGATATACTTGATATAAATGATGAATTGATGGGTGCTGACGAGTTGATGGGGCAGCACACCAACAGGGCACAAATATATATATGTAACAAACCTGCACGTTATTCACATGTATCCTAGAACTTAAAGTATAATAAAAAAATAAAATAAAATAAAATAAAAAAAAAAATAAAAATAAAGTATAATAAAAAAAAAAGAAAGAAAAGAAAACTAGAAAGAAGCTTTCTTATTAACATCTTGGTGATGTGTGAATTCATTTCACAGAGTTACACTTATGTTTCGTGGAGCAGTCCATTCAAACTGTCTTTGAGGAATCTGAGAAGGGCTTTTTGGATCGCATTGAGGCCTACGCTGATAAAGGAAATATCGTCAGTTCAAAATGTAAAAGAAGCTTTCTGAGAAACCTCTTTCTTATCTGTGAATTCTTCTCACAGAGTTACAACTTAGACCTGAGGAATGCATTTTGCAAAACTCTTTTTGTGGAATCTGCAAAGTGATATTTGGGAGCCCATAGGGGCCCATGGTGAAAAAGGAAATACCCTCAGATAATTACTAGAGAGAAGCTTTCTGAGAGATTGCTTTCTGTTGTGTGACTTCAACACACAGGGTTCCACTCCTCCCTTCTTGGAACTGTTTGCTAACAATGATGTCGTAAATTCTGCAAAGTGATATTTGGGAGCCGATAGGGTCCCATGGTCAAAAAGGAAATATCCTCACATAATAACTGGAGAGAAGCTTTCTGAGATATTACTTTCTGCTGGATGACTCCATCACACAGAGTTCCACCCTTCCTTTCTTCGAACCGTTTGCTGAAAGTGTTGTAGTGGATTCTGCAAAGTGATATTTGGAGCTCATTGAGGGTTATGGTGAAAAAGGAAATATCCTCAGATCAAAACTGGAAAGAAGCTTTCTGAGAAAGTGCATTGCCATATGTGAATGCAACTCAGAGAGTTACACATTTCTCTTCAGTGATCAGTTTGCTAACAAAGTTTTCTGGATATCTACAATGGGATACTTCTTAGCGCAGTGAAGCTTATGGTTACAAAGGAAATATACTCAGATGAAAACTAGAAAGAAGCTTTCCTAGAAACTTCTTGGTGATGTGTGAATTCATCTCACAGAGTTACACTTATGTTTCGGGGACCAGTCCATTAACACTGTCTTTGAGGACCCTGAGAAGGGCTTCTTTGTATCGTATTGATTCCTACGTGGATAAAGGAAATATCATCAGTTCAAAACGTGAAAGGAGCTTTCTGAGAAACTTCTTCCTGATCTGTGAATTCATCTCACAGAGTTACACCTTAGAACTCAGGAAGCAGTTTGCTAACACTCTTTTCATGGAATCTGCAAAGTGATATTTGGGAACCCGTAGGGGCCCGTGGTGAAAATGGAAATATCCTTAGATAATAACTAGAGAGATTCTCTCTCAGAGATTGCTTTCGGATGTGTAACTTCTTCAAAGAGTTCCACTCTTCCATTCTTGGGACAGTTGTCTAACACTGTTGTCCTGGATTCTGCAAAGTGCTATTTGGGATCCCCTAGGGACCCATGGTGAAAAAGGAAATATCCTCACATAATAACTAGAGAGAAGCTTTCTGAGAGATTGCTTTCTGATGTGTGACTTCATCACACAGAGTCCCACCGTTCTCTTCTTGGAACGGTTTGCTAACACTGTTCTTGTGGCTTCTGGAAAGTGATATTTAGGAGCCCATAGGGGCCCATGGTGAAAAAGGTAATATATTCACATTATAATTAGAGAGAAGCGAGACGGGCGGATCACGAGGTCAGGAGATCGAGACCATCCTGGCTAACACGGTGAAACCCCGTCTCTACTAAAAATACAAAAAAAAAACTAGCCGGGCGAGGTGGCGGGCGCCTGTAGTCCCAGCTACTTGGGAGGCTGAGGCAGGAGAATGGCGGGAACCCGGGAGGCGGAGCTTGCAGTGAGCTGAGATCTGGCCACTGCACTCCAGTCCGGGCGACAGAGCGAGACTCTGCCTCAAAAAAAAAAAAAAATAAATAAATAATTAGAGAGAAGCTTTCTGGGAGATTGCTGTCTGATGTTTCACTTCATCACACAGAGTTCCACCCTTCCCTTCTTAGAACAGCGTGCTAACACTGTTGTTGGGGATTCTGCAAAGTGATATTTGGAGCTGATTGAGGGCTATGGTGAAAAAGGAAATATCCTCAGATCAAAACTGGAAAGAAGCCTTCTGAGACACTGCTTTGCCATGTGTGAATGCAACTCACAAAGTTACACGTTTCTCTACAGTGATCAGTTTGCTAACAAACTTCTCTGGAAATCTGCAATGGGATACTTCTAAGCTCAATGATGCTTATGGTGACAAAGGAAATATCCTCAGATGAAAACTAGAAAGAAGCTTTCTTAGAAACTTCTTCTTGATGTGTGAATTCATCTCACAGTGTTTCACTTATGTTTCGTGGAGTAGTCCATTAACACTGTCTTTGAGGAACCTGAGAAGGGCTTCTTTGGATCGCATTGAGGCCTACGCTGATAAAGGAAAATCATCAGTTCAAACGTGAAAGAAGCTTTCTGGAAACTTCTATCAGATATGTGAATTCATCTCACTGAGTTACACCTTAGACCTCAGAAGCAGTTTGCTAACACTCTTTTCGTGGAATCTACAATCTGATATTACGGAGCCTATATGGGCCCATGGTGAAATAGAAGATATCCTCAGATAATACCCAGAGAGAAGCTTTCTGAGAGATTGCTTTCTGATGTGTGACTTCATCACACAGAGTTCCACCTTTGCCATCTTGGAACAGTTTGCTAACACTGTTGTCGTGGATTCTTCAAAGTGATGTTTGGGAGCTCTTTGAGGGCTATGGTAAAAAAGGAAATATCCTCAGATCAAAACTGGAAACAAGACTTCTGAGAAACTGCATTGCCATGTGTGAATGCAACTCACAGAGTTACACGTTTCTCTTCAGTGATCGGTTTGTTAACACAGTTTTTTCAAAATCTGCAATTAGATACTTCATAGCGCAATGAACCTTACGGTGACATAGGAAATATCCGCAGATGAAAACTAGAAAGAAGCTTCCCTAGGAACTTCTTGGTTATGTGTGAACTCATCTCACAGTGATACACTTATGTTTCGTGGAGCAGTCCATTTACTCTGTCGTTGAGGAACCTGAGAAGGGCTTCTTTGGATCGCATAGAGGCCTATGCTGATAAAGGAAATATCATCAGTTCAAAACGTGAAAGAAGCTTTCTGAGAAACTACTTTCTGATCTGTGAATTCATCTCACAGAGTTACAAATTAGACCTCAGGAAGCAGTTTGCTAGCACTCTTTTCGTGTAATCTGCAAAGTGATATTTGGGAGCCCATAGGGGCCCATGGGGAAAAAGGAAATATCCTCACATAATAACTAGAGAGAAGCTTTCTGAGAGATTGCTTTCTGATGTGTGACTTCATCACACAGAGTTCCACCCTTCCCTTCGTGAAACAGTGTGCTAACACTGTTGTCGTGGATTCTTCAAAGTGATATTTCGGAGCCCATAGGGGTGCATGGTGAAAAAGGAAATATCCTGACATAATAATTACAGAGAAGCTTTCTGAGTGATTGCTTTCTGATGTGTGACTTCATCACCCAGAGTTCCAACCTTCCCTTCTTGGAACAGTTTGCTAACACTTTTGTCGTGGATCCTGCACAGTGATATTTGGGAGCTCATTGAGGGCTATGGTGAAGAAGGAAATATCCTCAGATCAAAACTGGAAAGAAACCATCTGGGAAACCGCATTGCTATGTGTGAATGCAACTCACGGAGTTACAGGTTTCTCTTCAGTGTTCAGTTTGCTAACACAGTTTTCTGGAAATCTGCAATGGGATACTTAGCGCAATGAAGCTTACGGTGACAAAGGAAATATCCTCAGATGAAAACTAGAAAGAAGCTTTCCGAGGAACTTCTTGGTGATGTGTGAATTCATCTCACATAGTTACACTTATATTTCGTGGAGCAGTCCATTAACACCGTCTTTGAGGAACCTGGGAAGGACTTCTAAGGATTGTAGTGAGGCCCACGCTGATAAAGGAAATATCATCAGTTCACACCGTGAAAGAAGCTTTCTCAGAAACTTCTTTCTGATCTGTGAATTCATCTCACAGAGTTACAACTTAGACTTCAGGACACAGTTTGCTATCGCTGTTTTCATGGAATCTGCAAAGTGATATTTGGGAACCCATAGGGGCTCGTGGTGAAAAAGGAAATATCCTCAGATAATAACTAGAGAGAAGCTTTCTGAGAGATTGCATTCTTATGTGTGACTTCATCACACAGTGTTCCACCTTTCCCTTCATGGAACATTTTACTAACACTGTTGTCGTTCATTCTGCAAAGAAATATTTTGGAGCCCATTGGGGAACATGGTGAAAAAGGAAATATCCTCAGATAATATCTAGAGAGAAGGTTTCTGAGAGATTGATTTCTGATGTGTGACTTCATCACACTGACTTCCACCCGTCCCTTCTTGAAACCGTTTGCTAACACTGTTGTCGTGGACTCTGCAAAGTGATATTTGGGATCCCATGGGGCCCATGGTGAAAAAGGAAATATCCTCACATAATAACTAGAGAGAAGGTTTCTGAGAGATTGCTTTCTGTTGTGTGACTTCATCACACAGAGTATCACCTTTCCCTTCTTGGAACAGTTTGCTAACACTGTTGTCATGGTTTTGCAAAGTGATATATGGGAGCTCATTGAGTGCTATGGTGAAAAAGGAATTATCCTCAGATCAAAACTGGCAAGAAACCTTCTGAGAAACTACAATGCCATGTGTGAATGCAACTCACAGAGTTACACTTTTCTCTTCAGGGATCAGTTTGCTAGCAAAGTTTTCTGGAAATCAGCAATGGGATACTTCTAAGCACAATGAAGCTTACGATGACAAAGGAAGTATCCTCAGAGGAAAACTAGAAAGAAGCTTTCCTAGGAACTTCATGGTGATTTGTGAATTCATCTCACAGAGTTACACTTATGTTTCATGGAGCAGTCCACTAGCACTGTCTTTGAGGAACCTGAGAAGGGCTTCTTTGGATAGTATTGAGGCCTACGCTGATAAAGGAAATATCATCAATTCAAAACTTGAAAAAAGCTGTCTGAGATTTTTCTTTCTAATCTGTGAATTCATCCCACAGAGTTACAACTTAGACCTCAGGAAGCAGTTTGCTAACACTGTTTTCGTGGAATCTGCAAAGTGATATTTGGGAGCCCTTAGGGGCCCATGGTGAAAAAGGAAATATCCTCACATAATAACTAGAGAGAAGCTTTCTGAGAAATTACCTTCTGATGTGTGAATTCATCACACAGAGTTCAACCCTTCCCTTATTGGAACAGTTTGCTAACACTATTGTCGTTGATCCTGCAAGGTGATATTTGGGAGCTCATTGTGGGCTATGGTGAAAAAGGAAATATCCTCAGATCAAAACTGTAAAGAAGCCTTCCCAGAGACTGCATTGCCAGGTGTGAATGCAACTCACAGAGTTACACGTTCGCCTTCAGTGATCTGTGTGCTAACACAGTTTTCTGGAATTTGGCAGTTGGATATTTCTTAGCGCTATGAAGCCTATGGTGAAAAGGAAATACCGTCAGATGAAAACAGGAAGGAAGCCTTCTGAGAAACTGCATTGTCATGTGTGAATGCAAGTCACAGAGTTACACATTTCTCTTCAGTTGTCAGTTTGCTAACACAGTTTTCTGGAAATCTGTAATTAGATACTTCTTAGTGAAATGAAGCTTACTGTGACAAAAGAAATACCCTCAGATGAAAAGTAGAAAGAAGCTTTCTTAGAAACTTCTTGGTGATGTGTGAATTCATCTCACAGAGTTACACTTATATTTCGTGGAGTAGTCCATTAACACTATCTTTGAGGAACGTGAGAAGGGTCTCTTTGTATCGTATTCAGTCCTGCGCTGATAAAGGAAATATCATCAGTTCAAAACGTGAAAGAAGCTTTCTGAGAAACATCTTTCTCATCTGTCAATTCATCTCACAGAGTTACAACTTAGACTTCAGGAAGCATTTGCTAACACTCTTTTCGTGGAATCTGCAAAGTGATATTTGGGAGGCCATAGGGGCCCATGGTGAAAAAGGAAATATCCTCACATAGTAACTAAAGAGAAGCTTTCTAAGACATTGCTTTCTGATGTGTGACTTCATCACACAGAGTTCCACCCTTTCCTTCTCGTGACAGATTGCTAACACTGTTGTCTTGGTTTCTGCACAGTGATATTTGGGAGCTCATTGAGGGCTTTGGTGAAAAAGGACATATCCTCAGATCAAAACTGGAAAGAAGCCTTCTGAGAAACTGCATTGCCATGTGTGATTGCAACTCACAGAGTTACACGTTTCTCTTCAGTGATAAGTTTGCTAACACAATTTCCTGGAAATCTGCAATTTGATACTTCTTAGTGTAATGAAGCTCACTGTGACAAAGAAAATATCCGCAGATGAAAATTAGAAAGAATCTTTCTTAGAAAGTTCTTGGTGATGTGTGAATTCATCTCACAGAGTTACACTTATATTTGGTAGAGCAGTCCATTAATACTGTCTTTGAGGAACCTGGGATGGGCTTCTATGGATCTTATTGAAGCCTAGCCTGATAAAGGAAATATCATCACTTCAAAACATGAAAGTAGCTTTCTGAGAAACTTCTTTCTGATCTGTGAATTCATCTGACAAATTTACACCGTAGACCTCAGGAAGCAGTTTGCTAATACTCTTTTCGTGGAAACTGCAAAGTGATATTTCGGAGCCCATAGGTGCCCACGTTGAAAAAGGAAATATCCTCACATAATAACTAGAGAGAAGGTTTCTGAGAGATTGCTTTCTGATGTGTGATTTCATCACACAGAGTTGCACCCTTCCCTTCTTGGAACAGTTTGCTAACACTGTTGTCGTGCATTCTGCAAAGTGATATTTGGGAGCCCAGAGGGGAACATGGTGAAAAAGGAAATATCCTCACATAATAACTAGAGAGAAGCTTTCGGAGAGATTGCTTTGTGATGAGTGACTTCATCACACAGATTTCCACCTTTCCCTTCTTGCAACAGTTTGCTAACACTGTTGTCCTGGATTCTGCAAAGTGATAGTTGGGAGCCCTTAGGGGCCCATGGTGAAAAAGGAAATATCCTCAAATAATCACTAGAGAGAAGGTTTCTGAGAGATTGCTTTCCGATGTGTGACTTCATCACACTGACTTCCACCCTTCCCTTCTTGGTACACTTTGCTAACACTGTTTTCGTTGATTCTGCAAAGTGATATTTGGGAGCTCAGTGAGGGCTATGGTGAAAAAGGATGTATCCTCAGATCAAAACTGGAAAGAAGCCTTCTGAGAAACTGCATGGTCATGGGTGAATGCAACTCACAGAGTTACACATGTCCCTTCAGTGATCAGTTCGCTAACATAGTTTTTTGGAAATCTGTAATAAATACTTTTTAGCGCAATGAAGCTTACGGTGACAACGGAAATATCCTCAGATGAAAACTTGAAAGAAGCTTTGTTAGAAAATTCTTGGTGATGTGTGGATTAATCTCACAGAGTTACACTTATGTTTCGTGGAGCAGTCCATCAACACTGCCTTTAAGGAACCTGAGAAGGGCTACTTTGGATCACATTGAGGCATTCGCTGATCAAGGAAATATCATCAGTTCAAAACGTGAAAGAAGCTTTCTGAGAAACTTCTTTCTGATCTGTGAATTCATGTCACAGAGATACAAATTAGACCTCAGGCAGCAGTTTCCTAACACTCTTTTATTGGAATCTGCAAAGTGATATTTGGGAGTCCATGTGGGAACACAGTGAAAAATTAAATATCCTCACATAATAACTAGAGAGAAGCTTTATGAGAGATTGCTTTCTGATGTGTGAGTTCATCACACATAGTTCCACCCTTCCCTTCTTGGAACAGTTTGCTGACACTGTTATCGCGGATTCTCCAAAGTGATATTTCGTAGCCCATAGGGGCCCATGGTGAAAAAGGAAATATCCTCAGATAATAACTAGAGAGAAGCTTTCTGAGAGATTGCTTTCTCATGGGTGACTTCATGACACAAAATTCCACCCTTCCTTCTTGGAACAGTTTGCTAACACTGTTGTCGTGGATTCTGCAAAGTGATATTTGGGAGCCCATAAGGGGCCATGGTGAAAAAGGAAATATCCTCACATAATAACTACAGAGAAGCTTTCTGAGAGATTGCTTTCTGATGTGTGATTTCATCACACAGAGTTGCACACTTTCCTTCTTGGAACAGTTTGCTGACACTGTTGTCGTGGATTCTGCAAAGTGATATTTGTGAGCTCATAGGGGCCCATGGTGAAAAAGGAAATAACCTCACATAATAACTAGAGAGAAGCTTTCTGAGAGATTGCGTTCTGATGTGTGACTTCATCACACAGAGTTCCACCCTTCCCTTCTTGGAACGGTTTGCTAACACTGTTGTCGTGGATTCTGCAAAGGGATATTTGGGAGCTCATTGAGTGCTATGGTGAAAAAGGAAATATGCTCAGATGAAAACTGGAAAGAAGCCTTCTGAGAAACTGCATTGCCATGTGTGAATGGAACTCACAGAGTTACACTTTTCTCTTCAGTGATCAGATTGCTAACAAAGTTTTCTGGAAATTGGCAATGGGATACATCTTAGCGCAATGAAGCTTACAGTGACAAACTCTCCTCAGATGATAACTAGAAAGAAACATTCTTAGGAAATTCTTGGTGATGTGTGAATTCATCTGACAGATACACCTCTGTTTCGTGGAGCAGTCCATTAACACTGTCTTTGAGGAACCTGAGAAGTGCTTCTTTGGATCGCATTGAGGCCTATGATGATAAAGCAAATATCATCAGTTCAAAACATGAAGGAAGCTTTCTGAGAAACTCCTTCCTGATTTGTGAATTAACCTCACAGATTTACACATTAGACATCAGGAAGCAGTTTGTTAACACTCTTTTCGTGGAATCTGCAAAGTGATATTTGGGAGCCTGTAGGGGCCAATGGTGAAAAAGGAAATATCCTCAGATAATAACTAGAGAGAAGTTTTCTGAGAGATTGCTTTCTGCTGTGTGACTTCATCACACAGAGTTCCACACTTCCCTTCTTGAAACAGGTTGCTAACACTGTTGTAGTGGATTCACCAAAGTGATGTTTTAGAGCTCATTGAGGCCTGTAGTGAAAAAGGAAATATCCTTAGTTCAAAACTGGGAAGAAGACATCTGAGAAACTGCATTGCTATGGGTGAATGCAACTCACAGAGTTACACATTTCTCGTCAGTGATCAGTTTGCTAACACTGTGTTCTGGAAATCTGCATTTAGATATTTCTTAGCATAATGCAGTTTACGGTGACAAAGGTAATATCCTCAGATGAAAACTAGAAAGAAGCTTTCTTAGAAACTTCTTGGTGATGTGTGAATTCATCTCACAGAGTTACACTTATGTTTCGTGCAGCAGTCCATTAACACTCTCTTGGAGGAAACTCAGAAGGGCTTCTTTGGATCGCGTTGAGGCCTACGCTGATAAAGGAAATATCATCAGTTCAAAACGTGAAAGAAGCTTTCTGAGAAACTTTATTCTGATCTGTGAATTCATCTCACAGAATTACACCTTAGAACTGAGGAAACAGTTTGCTAACACTCTTTTCGTGGAATCTGCAAAGTGATATCTGGGAGCCCATGGGGGCCCAAGGTGAAAAAGGAAATATCCTCAGATAATAATTAGAGAGAAGCTGTCTGAGAGATTGCTTTCTAATGTGTGACTTCAACACACAGAGTTCCACTCTTCGCTTCTTAGAACAGTTTGCTAACAATGTTGTCCTGGATTCTGCAAAGTGATATTTGGGAGCCCATAGGTACCCATGGTGAAAAAGGAAATATCCTCACATAATACCTAGAGAGGTGTTTTCTCAGAGATTGCTTTCTGATGTGTGACTTCATCACACAGAGTTCCACCTTTCCCTTCCTGGAACAGTTTCTGACACTGTTGTTGTGGATTTTGCAATGTGATATTTGGGAGCCCTTAGGAGCGCATGGTGAAAAAGGAAATATCCTCACATAAAAACTAGAGAGAAGCGTTCTGAGAGATTGCTTTCCGATGTGTGACTTCATCATACAGAGTTCCACCCTTCCCTTCTTGGAACACATTGCTTACACTGTTGTCATGGATTTGTCAAAGGGATATTTGGTAGCTCATTGACGGCTATGGTGAAAAGGAAATATCCTCAGATCAAACTGGAAAGAAGCCTTCTGAGACACTGCATTGCCATGTGTGAATGCAACTCACCGAGTTAAACGTTTCTCTTCAGTGATCTGTTTGCTAACAGTTTTCTGGAAATCTACAACAGGATACTTCTTAGCGCAGTGAAGCGTAAGGTGACAAAGGAAATACCCTCAGATGAAAACGAGAAAGAAGCTGTCTTACAAACTTCTTGGTGATGTGTGAATTCATCTCAAAGAGTTACACTTATGTTTCGTGCAGCAGTCCATTAACACTGTCTTTGAGGAACCTGAGAAGAGCTTTATTGGATCGCAGTGAGGCCTACGCTGATAAAGGAAATATCATCAGTTCAAAACGTGAAAGATGCTTTCTGAGAAACTTCTTTCTGATCTGTGAATTCATCT
Source organism: Rhinopithecus roxellana (assembly GCF_007565055.1). Lineage (NCBI taxonomy): Eukaryota > Metazoa > Chordata > Mammalia > Primates > Cercopithecidae > Rhinopithecus > Rhinopithecus roxellana. Next base: position 4,487,817 of record NC_044569.1, on the reverse strand, counting down.
CATGGAGATACACCTTAGACCTCAGGAAGCAGTTTGCTAACCCTGTTGTCGTGGATTCTGCAAAGTGATATTTGGGAGCCCATGGGGCCCATGGTGAAAAAGGAAATATCCTCATATAATAACTAGAGAGAAGCTTTCTGAGAGATTGCTTTCTCATGGGTGACTTTATCACACAGACTTCCACCTTACTTTTCTTGGAACAGTTTGCTAACACTGTTGCCGTGGATTCTGCCAAGTGGTATGTGGGAGCTCATTGAGGCCCATGGTGAAAAAGGAATATCCTCAGATCAAAACTGGAAAGAAGCCTCCTGAGAAACGTCAAGGCCATGTGTGAATTCAACTCACAGAGTTACACGTTTCTCTTCAGGTATCAGTTTGCTAACACAGTTTTCTGGAAATCTGCATTTACATACTTCTTAGCGCAACGAAGCTTACTGTGACAAAGGAAATATCCTCAGATGAAAAATAGAAAGAAACTTTCTTCGAAACTGCTTGGTGATATGTGAATTCATCTCAGAGAGTTACACTTATGTTTCTTGGAGGAGTCCATTAATACTGTCTTTGAGTTACCTGAGAATGTCTTCTTTGGATCCCATTGAGGCCTACTCTGAGAAACTAAATATCATCAGCTCAAAACGTGAAAGAATCTTTCTGAGAAACGTCTGCCTGACCTGTGAATTCTTCTCACAGAGTTGCACATAACAACTCAGGAAACAGTTTGCTAACAATCTTGTCGTGGAATCTGCAAAGTGATACTTGGGAGCCCATAGGGGCCCATGGTGAAAAAGGAAATATCCTCACATAATAACTAGAGAGAAGCTTTCTGAGGGATTGCATTCTGATGTGTGACTTCATCAAATAGAGTTCCACATTTCCCTTCTTGCAACAGTTTGCTAACACTGTTGTCGTTGATCCTGCAAGGTGATATTTGGGAGCTCATTGTGGGCTATGGTGAAAAAGGAAATATCCTCATATTCAAACTGGAAAGAAGCCTTCTGAGAAACTGCATTCCCGTGTGTGAATGAAACTCACAGAGTTACACGTATCTCTTCAGTGATCAGATTGCTAACACAGTTTTCTGGAAATCGGCAATTAGATACTTCTTAGCGCAAAGAAGCTTACGGTGACAAAGGAAATATCCTCAGATGAAAACAAGAAAGAAGGTTTCTTAGAAACTTCTTGATGATGTGTGAATTCATCTCACAGAGTTACACTGATGATTCCTGGAACAGTCCATTCACACTGCCTTTGAGGACCCTGAGAAGGGCTGCTTTGGATTGCATTGAGGCCTACGCTGATAAGGGAAATATCATCAGTTCAAAACGTGAAAGAAGCTTTCTGAGAAACTTCTTTCTGATCTGTGAATCCATTTCGCAGAGTTACACCTGAGACCTCAGGAAGCAGTTTACTAACGCTCTTTTCGTGGAATCTGCCAAGTGATATATGGGAGCCCACAGGTTCAAATGGTGAAAAACTTAATTTCCTCAGATAATAACTAGAGAGAAGCTTTCTGAGCGATGGCTTTCTGATGTGTGACTTCATTACACAGAGATCCACCCTTCCCTTCTTGGATCAGTTTACTAACACTGTTGTCGTTGATTCTGCAACGTGATATTTGGGAGCTCATTGAGGGCTATGGTGAAACAGGAAATATCCTCACATCAAAACTGGAAAGAAGCCTTCTGAGAAACTGCATTGCCACGTGTGAACGCAACTCACAGATTTACACGTTTCTATTCAGTGATCAGTTTGCTAACACAGTTTTCTGGAAATCGGCAATTAGATACTTCTTAGCGCAATGAAGCTTGTGGTGAGAAAGGAAATATCCTCAGATGAAAACTAGAAAGAATCTTTCTTAGAAATCTCTTGGTGATGTGTGAATTCAACTCACAGAGTTACACTTATGTTACGAGGAGAAGTCCATTGACACTGTTTTTGAAAAAACTGAAAAGGGCTTCTTTGGATCGTATAGAGGGCTACGCCAATAAAGAAATATCATCAGTTCAAAACGTGAAAGAAGCTTTCTGAGAAACTTCTTTCTGATCTGTGAACTCATCCATAGGGTTACAACTGAGACCTCAGGAAGCAGTTTGCTAACACTCTTTTCGTGGAATCTGCAAAGTGATATTTGGGAACCCATAGGGTCCCATGGTGAAAAAGGAAATATCCTCACATAGTAACTAGAGCGAAGCTTTCTGAGAGATTGCTTTCTGATGTGTGACTTCATCACACAGAGTTCCACCCTACCCTACTTGGTAGAGTTTGCTAACACCGTTGTCGTGGATTCTGCAAAGTGATATTTGGGAGCCCAAAGGGGCCCATGGTGAAAAAGGAAATATCTTCACATAATAACAAGAGAGAGGCATTCTGTGAGATTGCTTTCTGATGTGTGACTTCATCACACAGAGTTCCACCCTTCCCTTCTTGGAACACTTTGCTAACATTGTTGTCGTGGATTCTGCAAAGTGATATTTGGGAGCTCATTGAGGGCTATGGTGAAAAAGGAAATATCCTCAGATAAGAAATGGAAAGAAGCCTTCTGAGAAATTGCATTGCCATGTGTGAATGCAAATCGCAGAGTTACACGTTTCTCTTTAGTGATCAGTTTGCTAACACAGTTTTCTGGAAATCTGCAGTTAGCTACTTCTTTGCGCAATGAAGCTTATGCTGACTAAGGAAATATCCCCAGATGAAAACTAGAAAGAAGCTTTCTTAGTAACTCCTTGGTGATGTGTGAAATCATCTCACAGAGTTACACTTATGTTTCGTGGAGCAGTCCATTAACACTGTCTTTGAGGAACCTGAGAAGGGCTTCTTTGGATCGCAGTGAGGCCTACACTGATAAAGGAAATATCATCAGTTCCAAACATGAAAGGAGCTTTCTGTGAATCTTCTTTCCGATCTGTGAATTCATCTCACAGAGTTACAACGTAGACCTCAGGAAGCAGTTTGCTAACACTCTTTTCATGGAATGTCCAAAGTGATATTTGGGAGCCCATCGGGGCCCATGTTGAAAAAGGAAATATCCTCACATAATAACTAGAGAGAAGTTTTCTGAGAGGTTGCTTTCTGATGTGTGACTTCATCACACATAATTCCACCCTTCCCTTCTTGGAACAGTTTGCTAACACTGTTGTCGTGGATTCTGCAAAGTGATATTTGGGAGCCCATAGGGGCAAATGTTGAAAAAGGAAATATCCTCACATAATAACTAGAGAGAAGCTTTCTGAGAGATTGCATTCTGATGTGTGACTTCATCAAATAGAGTTCCACATTTCCCTTCTTGCAACAGTTTGCTAAGACTGTTGTCGTGGATTCTGCAAAGGGATATTTGGGAGCCCATAAGGGCCCATGGTGAAAAAGTAAATACCCTCACATAATAACTAGAGAGAAGCTTTCTGAGAGATTGCTTTCTTTTTTTTGTTTTTTTTTTTCTTTTTATTTACTTTAAATTCTGGCGTACATGTGCATAACGTGAAGGTTTGTTACATATGTATATTTGTTCCTTGTTGTTGTGCTGCACCCATCAACTCGTCAGCACCCATCAATTCGTCATTTACATCATGTATAACTCCCCAATGCAATCCCTTCCCCCAACCCCTCCCCATGATAGGCCCCGTTGTGTGATGTTCCCCTTCCCAAGTCCAAGTGATCTCATTGTTCAGTTCCCACCTATGAGTGAGAACATGTGGTGTTTGGTTTTCTCTTGTTGTGATAGTTTGCTAAGAATGATGGTTTCCAGCTGCATCCATGTCCCTACAAAGGACGCAAACTCATCCTTTTTTATGGCTGCATAGTATTCCATGGTGTATATGTGCCACATTTTCTTATTCCAGTCTGTCACAGATGGACATTTGGTTTGATTCCAAGTCTTTGCTATTGTGAATAGTGCCGCAATAAACATACGTGTGCATGTGTCTTTCTAGTAGAATAATTTATAAACCTTTGGGTATATACCCAGTAGTGGGATGGCTGGGTCATATGGTACATCTAGTTCTAGATCCTTGAGGAATTGCCATACTGTTTTCCATAATGGTTGAACTAGTTAACAATCCCACCAACAGTGTAAAAGTGTTCCTATTTCTCCACATCCTCTCCAACACCTGTTGTTTCCTGACTTCTTAATGATTGCCATTCTAACTGGTGTGAGATGGTATCCCATTGTGGTTTTGATTTGCATTTCTCTGATGGCGAGTGATGATGAGCATTTTTTCATGTGTCTGTTGGATGTATGAAAGTCTTCTTTTGAGAAATATCTGTTCATATCCTTTGCCCACTTTTTGATTGGGTTGTTTGTTTTTTTCTTGTATATTTGTTTGAGTTCTTTGTATATTCTGGATAGTAGCCCTTTGTCACATGAGTAGGTTGCAAAAATTTTCTCCCATTCTGTAGGTTGCCTGTTCACTCTGATGGTAGTTTCTTTTGCTGTGCAAAAGCTCTTTAGTTTAATTAGAAAATGTGGCACATATACAACATGGAATACTATGGAGCCATAAAAAAGAATGAGTTTGCGTCCTTTGTAGGGACATGGATGCAGGTGGACACCATCATTCTTACCAAACTATCACAAGAATAGAAAACCAAACGCCACATGTTCTCACTCATAGGTGGGAACTGAACAATGAGATCACTTGGACTCGGGAAGGGGAACATCACACACTGGGTCCTATCATGGGGAGGGTGGAGGAGGGAAGGATTGCATTTGGGAGTTATACATGACATAAATGATGAATTGATGGGTGCTGACGAGTTGATTGGTGCAGCACACCAACATGGCATAAGTATACACATGTAACAAATCTGCACGTTATGCACATGTACCCTAGAACTTAAAGTATAATAAAAAAAAAAAGAAAAAAAAAAGAAACTTCTTGGTGATGTGTGAATTCATCTCAAGGAGTTACACTTATGTTTCTTGGAGCAGTCGATTAGCACTGTGTTTGAGGAAGCTGAGAAGGGCTTCTTTGGATCGTATCGAGGCCTATGCTAAAAGGAAATATCATCAGGTCAAAACGTGTAAGAAACTTTCTGAGAAACTTCTTTCTGATCAGTGAATTCATCTCACAGAGTTACACCTTAGACCTCAGGAAGCAGTTTGCTAACACTCTTTTCGTGGAATCTGCAAAGTGATATTTGGGAGCCCATAGGGGCCCATGATTAAAAAGGAAATATCCTCACATAATAACTAGAGAGAAGTATTCTGAGAGATTGCTTTCTGATGTGTGACGTCATCACACAGAGTTCCACCCTTCCCTTCTTGGAACAGTTTGCTAACACTGTTGTCGTGGATTCTGCAAAGTGATATTTGGGAGCTCAATGAGGGGTATGGTCAAAAAGGAAATATCCTCAGATCAAAACTGGAATGAACCCTTCTGAGAAACTGCATTGCCATGTTTGAATGCAACTCACAGAATTCCACGTTTCTCTTCAGGCATCAGTTTGTTAACACAGTTTTCTGGAAATCTGCAATGGGATACTACATAGCGCAATGAAGCTTACGGTGACAAAGGAAATACCCTCAGATGAAAACTAGAAAGAAGCTTTCTTAGAAAATTCTTGGTGATGTGTGAATTCATCTCACAGAGTTACACTTATATTTTGTGGAGCAGTCCATTAACACTGTCTTTGAGGAACCTGAGAAGGGCTTCTTTGGATCGCATTGAGGCCTACGCTGAAAAAGGAAATATCATCAGTTGAAAACGTGAAAGACGCTTTCTGAGAAACTTCTTTCTGAACTGTGAATTCATCTTGCACAGTTACATCTTAGACCTCAAGAAGCAGTTTGCTAAATCTCTTTTCATGGAATCGGCAAAGTGATATTAGGGAGCCCATAGAGGATCATGGTGAAAAAGGAAGTATCCTCAGATAATAACTAGAGAGAATTTTTCTGAGAAATTGCTTTCTGATGTGTAATTTCATCACACAGAGTTCCACCCTTCCCTTCTTGGAACGGTTTCTAACACTGTTGTCGTGTATTCTGCAATGTGATATATGGGAGCCCATAGGGGCCCATGGTATAAAAGGAAAAATCCTCACATAATAATTACAGAGAATCTTTCTGAGAGATGGCTTTCTGATGTGTGACTTCATCACACCGAGTTCCACCCTTCCCTTCTAGTTACAGTTTGCTAACACTGTTGTCGTGGATTCTGCAAAGTGATATGTGTCAGGCAATATGTGCCCATTGTGAAAAAGGAAATATCCTCATATAATAACTAGAGAGAAGCTTTCTGAGAGATTGCTTTCTGATGTGTGACTTCATCACACAGAGTTCCACCCTTCCCTTCTTGGAACAGTTTGGTAACACTGTTGTCGTGGAATCTGCAAAGTGATGTTTGGCATCCCATTAGGGCCCATGGTGAAAAAGGAAATAACCTCACATAATAACTAGAGAAGGTTTCTGACAGACTGCTTTCTGATGTGTGACTTCATCACACAGAGTTCCACGCATCCCGTCCTGGAGCAGTTTGCTAACACTGTTGTCGTGGATTCCGCAAAGTCATATTTGGGAGCTCTTTGAGGGCTATAGTGAAAAAGGAAATATCCTTAGATCAAAACTGAAAAGAAGCCTTCTGAGGAACTGCATTGTCATGTGTGAATGCAACTCCCAGAGTGGCACTTTCTCTTCAGTGATTACTTTACTAACACAGTTTTCTGCAAATCTGCAACTGGATACTCCTTAGAGCAATGACGCTTACAGTGACAAAGGAAATATCGCTAGAGGAAAACTAGAATGAAGCTTTCTTAGAATCTTCTTGGTGATGTGTGAATTCATCTCATAGAGTTACATTAATGTTTTGTGGAACAGTCCATTAACACTGTCTTTGAGGAATCTGGGAAGGCCTTTTTTGGATTGCATTGAGGCCTAAGCTGATAAAGGAAATTTCATCAGTTCAAAACGGGGAAGAAGCTTTCTGAGAAACTTCTTTCTGATCTGTCAATTCATCTCACAGAGCTACACTTTAGACCCCAGGAAGCAGTTTGCTAACACTCTTTTCGTGGAATCTGCAAAGTGATATTTGGAAGCCTACAGGGGCACATGGTGAAAAAGGAAATAACCGCACATACTAACTAGAGAGAAGCTTTCTGAGAGATTGCTTTCTGATGTGTGACTTCATCACTGAGTTCCACCCTTCCCTTCTTGGAACCGTTTGCTAACACTGTTCTCATGGATTCTGCAAAGTGATATTTAGGAGCCCATAGGGGTCCATGGTCTAAAAGGAAATGTCCTCACATAATAACTACAGAGAAGATTTCTGAGAGATTGCTTTCTGATGTGTGACTTCATCACACAGAGTTGCACCCTTTCCTTCATGGAACAGTTTCTAAGACTCTTGTCGTGTATTCTGCAAAGTGATATTTGGGAGCCCATAGGGGCCCATGGTGAAAAAGGAAATATTCTCACTTAATAACTAGAGAGAAGCTTTCTGAAGTGAGACCATCACACAGAGTTCCACCCTTCCATTCTTGAATAGTTTGATAAAACTTTTGTCGTGGATTCTGCAAAGTGATATTTGGGAGCTCATTGAGGGCTATGGTGAGAAAGAAAATATCCTCAGAACAAAAATGGAAAGAAGCCTTCTGAGAAACTGCATTGCCATCTGTGAATTCAACTCACAGAGTCACACGTTTCTCTTCAGTGATCAGTTTGCTAACAAAGTTTTCCGGAAATCTGCAAGGTGATACTAAGAAGTGAAGATTACTTAGAAATGAAGAAGTGAACCAAGGAAGATTACGGTGACAAAGGAAATATCCTCAGAGGAAAACTAGAAAGAAACTTTCTGAGAAACTTCTTGGTGATGTGTGAAGTCATCTCACAGAGTCAAACTTTTGTTTCGTGGAGCAGTCCATTAACACTGTCTTTGAGGAAGCGGAGAAGGGATTCTTTGGATGCCATTGAGGCCTACGCTGATAAAGGCAATATCGTCAGTTCATAACCTGAAAGAAGCCTTCTGAGAAACTTCTTTCTGATCTGTGAATTCATCTAAAAGTGTTACACCTTAGACCTCAGGAATCAGTTTGCTTACACTCTTTTCGTGGAATCTGCAAAGTGATATTTGGGAGTCCATAGGAGCCCTTGGTGAAAAAAGAAATATCCTCAGATAATAACTAGAGAGAAGCTTTCTCAGAGATTGCGTTCTGATGTGTGACGTCATCACAGAGAGTTACACACTTCCCTTCTTGGAACAGTTTGCTAACAATGTTGTCATGGATTCTGCAAAGTGACATTTGGGAGCCCATAGGGGCCCATGGTGAAAACGGAAATATCCTCACATAATAACTAGAGAGAAGCTATCTGAGAGATTGCTTTCTGATGTGTGACTTCATTATATAGAGTTCCACCCTTCCCTTCTTGGAACAGTGTTCTAACACTGTTGTCGTGTATTCTGCAAAGTGATAGTTGGGAGCCCATAGGGGCCAATGGTGAAAAAGGAACTATCCTGAAATAATCACTAGATAGAAGCTTTCTGAGAGATTGCTTTCTGATGTGTGACTTCATCACACAGAGTTCTACCCTTCCGTTCTAGGAAAACTTTGCTAACACTGTTGTCTTTGATACTGCAAAGTGATATTTGGGAGCTCACTGAAGGCTATGGTGAAAAAGGAAATATCCTCAGATCAAATAGGAAAGAAGCCTTCTGAGAAACTGCGTGGCCATTGGTGAATGCACCTCACAGTGTTACATTCGTCTCTTCAGTGATCAGTTCACTAACAGAGTTTTCTGGAAATCTACAATTAAATACCTTTTAGAGCAATGAAGCTTACGGTGACAAAGGAAATATCCTCAGAGGAAAATAGGAAAGAAGCTTCTTAGAACCTTCTTGGTGATATGTGAATTCATCTCACAGAGTTACACTAATGTTTCTTGGATTAGTCCTTTAACACTGTCTTTGAGGAACCTGCGAACGACTACTTTGGATCACATTGAGGCCTACGCTGATAAAGGAAATATCATCAGTTTAAAACGTGAAAGAAGCTTTCTGAGAAACTTCTTCCTACTCTGTGAATTCATCTCACAGAGTTACACTTAGACCTCTGGAAGCAGTTTGCTAACACTGTTTTCGTGGAATCTGCAAAGTGATATTTGGGAGCCCGTAGGGGCCCATGGTGAAAAAGGAAATATCGTCAAATCAAAACTGGAAAGAAGCCTTCTGAGAAACTGCATTGCCATTTGTGAATGCAACTCACAGAGTTACACGTTTCTCTTCAGTGATCAGTTTGCTAATAAATTTTTCTGGAAATCTGCAATTATTTACTACTTAGCGCAATGAAGCTTACGGTGACAAAAGAAATATCCTTAGATGAAAAATAGAAAGAAGCTTTCTTAGAAATTTCTTGGTGATGTGTGAAATCATCTCACAGTGTTACACTTGTGTTTCGAGGAGCAATCCATTAACACTGTCTTTGAGGATCCTGAGAAGGGCTTCTTTGGATGGCATTGAGGCCTATGCTGATAAAGGAAATATCATCAGTGCAAAAAGTGAAAGAAGCTTTCTGAGAAACTTCTTTCTGATCTGTGAATTCATCTCACGGAGTTACACCTTAGAGCTCAGGATGCAGTTTGCTGACACTCTTTTCTTGGAATACGCAAAGTGATATTTGGGAAGCCATAGGGGCCCATGGTGAAAAAGGAAATATCTTCAGATAATAACTAGAGAGATGCTTTCTGAGACATTGCTTTCTGGTGTGTGACTTCTTCACACAGAGTCCCACTCTTCGCTTCTTGGAACAGTTTGCTAGCACTGTTGTCATGGATTCTGCAAAGTGATATTTGGGAGCTCATTGAGTGCTATGGTGAAAAAGGAAATATCCTCGTATCAAAATTGGAAAGAAGCTTTCTGAGAAACAGCGTTGCCATGAGTGAATGCAATTCAAAGTGTAACAGGTTTCTCTTCAGTGATCACCTTGCTAACACAGTTTTGTGGCAATCTGCAATTGGATACTTCTTTGCACAATGAAGCTTACGGTGTAAAAGGAAATAACCTCAGAGGAAAACTAGAGAGAAGCTTTTTTAGAAACTTCTTGGTGATGTGTGAATTCATCTCACAGAGTTCAACTTATGTTTCGTGGAGCAGTCCATTACCACAGTCTTTGAGGAACCCTCGAAGGGCTTTTTTGGATCGTATTGAGGCCTACGATGATAAAGGAAATCTCATCAGTTCAAAACGTGAAAAAGGGTTTCTGAGAAACTTCTTTCTCATCTGTGAATTCATCTCATCGTGTTACAACTTAGAACTCAGGGAAGTAGTTTGCTAATACTCTCTTCGTTGAATCTGCAAAGTGATATTTGGGAGCCCATAGGGGCCCATGTTGAAAAAGGAAATAAACTCAGATAATAACTACAGAGAAGTTTTCTGAGAGATTGCTTTCTGATGTGTGACTTCATCACCCAGAGTTCCACACTTCCCTTCTTGGAACAATTTGCTTACACTGTTGTCATGGATTCTGCAAAGGGATATTTGGTAGCTCATTGACGGCTATGGTGAAAAAGGAAATATCCTCACATCAAAACTGGAAAGAAGCCTTCTGAGAAACTGCATTGCCATGTGTGAATGCAACTCACAGAGTTACACGTTTCTATTCAGTGATCAGTTTGCTAACACAATTTTCTGGCAATCTGCAATTGGATACTTCTTAGCACAATGAAGCTTATGGTGACAAAGATAATATCCTCAGAGGAAAATTAGAGGGAAGCTTTCATAGAAACTTCTTGGTGATGGGTGAATTCATCTCTCAGAGTTACACTTATTTATCGTGGAGCAGTCCCTTAACACTGTCCTGGAGGAACCTGAGAAGGGCTTCTTGGATCGTATTGTGGCCTACGCAAATAAAGGAAATATCTTCAGTTCAAAACGTGAAAGAAGCTTTCTGAGAAACTTCTTTCTCATCTGTGAATTCATCTCACCGAGTTACAACTTAGACCTCAGGAAGCAGTTTGCTAACACTCTTTTCGTGGAATATGCAAAGTGATATTTGGCAGTCCAAAGGACCCATGGTGCAAAGGAAACATACTCACATAATAACTAGAGAGAAGCTTTATCAGAGATTGCTTTCTGATGTGTGACTTCATCACACAGAGTTCCACGCTTCCCTTCATGGAACATTTTGCTAACACTGTTGTCGTGGATTCTGCAAAGTGATATTTGGGAGCCCAAAGGGGCCCGTGGTGAAAAGAAAAATATCATCACATAGTACCTAGAGAGAAGCTTTCTGAGAGATTGCTTTTTGATGTGTGAATTCATCACACAGAGTTGCAAACTTTACTTCTTGGAACAGTTTGCTTACACTGTTTTCGTGGATTCTGCAAAGGGTTATGTGGTAGCTCATTGAGGGCAATGGTAAAAAAGGAAATATCCTCAGATCGAAACTGGAAAGAATCCTTCTGAGAAACTGCATTGCCATGTGTGAAAGCAACACACACAGTTACACGTTTCTCTTCAGTGATCAGTTTGCTAACACAATTTTCTGGAAATCTGCAACTGGATACTTCTTAGCGCAATGAAGCTTACGGTGACAAAGGAAATATCCTCAGATGAAAACTAGAAAGAAGCTTTCTTAGAAACTTCTTGGTGATGTGTGAAATCATCTCACAGAGTTACACTTATGTTTCGTGGAGCAGTCCATTAACACTGTCTTTGAGGAACCTGAGAAGGGCTTCTTTGGATCGTATTGAGGCCTAAGCTGATGAAGGAAATATCATCAGTTCAAAACGTGAAGGAAGCTTTCTGAGAAACTTCTTTCTGGTCTGTGAATTCATCTCACAGAGTTACAACTTAGACCTCAGGAAGCAGTTTGCTAACACTCTTTTGGTCGAATCTGCAAAGTGATATTTGGGAGCCCATAGGGGCCCATGTTGAAAAAGGAAATATCGTCAGATAATAACTAGAGAGAAGCTTTCTGAGAGATTGCTTTCTGATGTGTGACTTCATCACACAGTTTGCCACCCTTCCCTTCTTGGAACAGTTTGCTAACACTGTTTTCGTATATTCTGCTAAGTGATATTTGGGAGCCCATAGGTGCCCTTGGTGATAAAGGAATTATCCTCACATAATAACTAGAGAGAAGCTTTCTGAGAGATTGCTTTCTGAAGTGTGACTTCCTCTCACAGAGTTCCACCATTCCATACTTGGAACAGTTTGCTAACACTGTTGTCGTGGATTCTGCAAAGTGATATTTAGGAGCCCATAGGGGCCCATGGCGAAAAAGGAAATATCCTCACTTAATAACGAGAAAGAAGCTTTCTGAGAGATTGCTTTTTGATGTGTGACTTCATCACACAGAGTTCCACCCTTCCCTTCTTGGAACAGTTTGCTCACACTGTTGTCATGGATTCGGCAAAGTGATATTTGGGAGCTCATTGTGGGCTATGGTGAAAAAGGAAATAGCCTCAGATCAAAACTGGAAAGAAGCCTTCTGAGAAACTGCATTGCCATGTGTGAATGCTACCCACAGAGCTACACATTTCTCTTCAGTGATCAGTTTGCCAACACAGTTTTCCGGAAACCTGCAATGGGATACTTCTCAGTGCAATGAAGCTTAGGGTAAAAAGGAAATATCCTCAAATGAAAACTAGAAAGAGGCTTTCTTAAAAACTGCTGGGCGATGTGTGAATTCATGTCACAGAGTTACACTTGTGTTTCTTGGAGCAGTCCATTCACTCTGTCTTTGAGGAACCTGAGAAGGGTTCTTTGGATCGTATTGAAGCCTATGCTGATAAAGGAAATATCATCAGTTCAAAACGTGAAAGAAGCCTTCTGAGAAACTTCTTTCTGATCTGTGAATTCACCTCACAGAGTTACAACTTACACCTCAGGAAGCAGTTTGCTGTCACTCTTTTCGTGGAATGTGCAAAGTAATATTTGGGAGCGCATAGGGACCCATGGTGAAAAAGGAAATATCCTCAGATAATAACTAGAGAGAAGCTTTCTGAGAGATTGCTTTCTGATGGGTGACTTCATCACATCGAGTTCCACACTTCCATTCTTAGAACAGTTTGCTAACACTGTTGTCGTGGATATTGCAAAGTGATATTTGGGAGCCAATAGGGGCCCATTGTGAAAAATTAAATATCCTCACATAATAACTAGTGAGAAGCTTTCCTTGAGATTGCTTTCTGAAGTGTGACTTCCTCTCATAGAGTTCCACCATTGCCTTCTTGGAACAGTTTCCTAACACTGTTATCGTGGATTCTGCAAAGTGATATCCGCGAGCTTATTGAGGGCTATGGTGAAAAAGGAAATATCCTCAGATCAAAACCGGAAAGAAGCCTTCTCAGAAAATGCATTGCCATGTGTGAATGCAACTCACAGAGTTACACGTTTCCTTTCAGTTATCAGTTTGCTATCACAGTTTTCTGTAAATCTGCAATTAGATACTTCTTATCGCAAAGAAGCTTATGGTGACAAAGGAAATACACTAAGATGAAAACCAGAAAGAAGCTTTCCTAGAAACTTCTTGGTGATGTGTGAATTCATCTCACAGAGTTACACTTACGTTTTGTGGAGGAGTCCATTAACACTGTCTTTGAGGAACCTGAGACGGGCTTTTTGGTTCGTATTCAGAACTACGCTGATAAAGGAAATATCGTCAGTTCAAAACGTGAAAGAAGCTTTCAGAGAAACTTCCTTCTGATCTGTGAATTCATCTCAGAGAGTTACACCTTAGACCTCTGGAAGCAGTTTCCTAACACTCTTTTCGTGGAATCTACAAATTGATATTTGCGAGTCCATACGGGCTCAAGGTAAAAAAGGAAATTCCCCAGATAATAACTAGAGAGAAGCTTTCTGAGAGACTGCTTTCTGAAGTGTGACTTCATCACACAAAGTTCCACCCTTCCCTTCTTGGAACAGTTTGCTAACACGGTTGTCGTGGATTCTGCCAAGTGATATTTCGGAGCTCATTGAGGGCTACGGTGAAAAAGAAAAAATCCTCATATACGAAGGAGAGAGAAGCTTTCTGGGAGATTACTTTCTGCTGTGTGACTTCATCACACAGAGTTCCACCGTACCCTAATTGGAACAGTTTGCTAACACTGTTGTCGTCAATTCTGCAAAGTGATATTTGGGAGCTCATTCAGGGCTATGGTGAAAAAGGAAATATCCTCAGATAATAATTACAGAGAAGCTTTCTGAGAGATTGCTTTCTGATGTGTGACTTCATCACACAGAGTTCCACCCATCCCTTCTTGGAACAGTTTGCTAACACTGTTGTCGCGGATTGTGCAAAGTGATATTTGGAAGCTCATTGAGGGTTATGGTGAAAAAGGAAATATCCTCAGATGAAAACTGGAAAGAAGCCTTCGGTGAAACTGCATTGCCCTGTGTGAATGCAACTCAAAGAGTTACACGTTTCTCTTCAGTGATCAGATAGCTAACACAGTTTTCTGGAAATCTGCAATGGGATACTTCTTAGTGCAATGAACCTCACGGTGACAAAGGAAATATCCTCAGATGACAACTAGAAAGTGGCTTTCTTAGAAACATCTTGGTGATGTGTGAACTCATCTCACAGAGTTATACTTATGTTTCGTGGTGCAGTCCATTAACACTGTCCTTGAGGAAACTGAGAAGGGCTTCTATGCATCGTATTGAGGACTACGTTGATAAAGGAATTATCATCAGTTCAAAACGTGAAAGGAGCTTTCTGAGAAACTTCTTTCTGATCTGTGAATTCATCTCACAGAGTTACAACTAAGACCTCAGGAAGCAGTTTGCTAACAATCTTTTGGTGGAATCTGCAAAGTGATATTTGGGAGCCAGTAGGGTCCCATGGAGAAAAAGGAAATATCCTCAGATAACAACTAGACAGAAGCTTTCTGAGAGATTGCTTTCTGATATGTGACTTCATCACACATAGTTCCACCCTTCCTTTCTTGGAACAGTATGCTAACACTGTTGTCGTGGATTGTGCCAGGTGATATTTGGGACCTCATTGAGGGCTATCCTGAAAAAGGACAAATCCTCAGATAATAATTAGAGAGAAGGTTTCTGAGAGATTACTTTCTTATTTGTGACTTCATCACACAGAGTTCGACCTTTTCCTTCTTGGAACAGTTTGCTAACACTGTTGTCGTGGATTCTACAAAGTGATATTTGGGAGCTCATTGACAGCTACGGTGAAAAGAAAATTTCCTCAGACCAAAACTGGAAAGAAGCCTTCTGAGAAACTGCATTGCCATGTGTGAATGCAACTCACACAGTTACACGTTTCCCTTCAGTGATCAGTTTGCTAACACAGTTTTCTGGAAAACTGCAATGGGATACTTCTTAGAGCAATGAAGCTTATGGTGACAAAGGAAATACACTAAGATGAAAACCAGAAAGAAGCTTTCCTAGAAACTTCTTGGTGATGTATGAATTCATCTCACAGAGTTACACTTACGTTTTGTGGAGGAGTCCATTAACACTGTCTTTGAGGAACCTGAGAAGAGCTTTTTTGTTCGTATTCAGGACTATGCTGATAAAGGAAATAATATCAGTTCAAAATGTGAAAGAAGCTTTCAGAGAAACTTCCTTCTGATCTGTGAATTCATCTCAGAGAGTTACACCTTAGACCTCTGGAAGCAGTTTCCTAACACTCTTTTCGTGGAATCTGCAAATTGATATTTGCGAGTCCATACGGGCTCAAGATAAAAAACGAAATTTCCCCAGATAATAACTAGAGAGAAGCTTTCTGAGAGACTGCTTTCTGAAGTGTGATTTCATCACACAAAGTTCCACCCTTCCCTTCTTGGAACAGTTTGCTGACACGGTTGTCGTGGATTCTGCCAAGTGATATTTCGGAGCTCATTGAGGGCTACGGTGAAAAAGAAAATATCCTCATATACGAACGAGAGAGAAGCTTTCTGGGAGATTACTTTCTGCTGTGTGACGTCATCACACAGTGTTCCACCGTACCCGTATTGGAACAGTTGGCTAACAGTGTTGTCGTCAATTCTGCAAAGTGATATATGGGAGCTCATTAAGGGCTATGGTGAAAAAGGAAATATCCTCAGATAATAATTACAGAGAAGCTTTCTGAGAGATTGCTTTCTGGTGTGTGACTTCATCACACAGAGTTCCACCCTTCCCTTCTTGGAACAGTTTGCTAACACTGTTGTCGCGGATTGTGCAAAGTGATATTTGGGAGCTCATTGAGGGTTATGGTGAAAAAGGAAATAACCTCAGATCAAAACTGGAAAGAAGCCATCGGAGAAACTGCATTGCCCTGTGTGAATGCAACTCACAGAGTTACACGTTTCTCTTCAGTGATCAGATTGCTAACACAGTTTCCTGGAAATCTGCAATGGGATACTTCGTAGTGCAATGAACCTCACGGTGACAAAGGAAATATCCTCAGGTGAAAACCAGAAAGAAGCTTTCATAGAAACTTCTTGGTATTGTGTGAATTCATCTTACAGAGTTACACTTATGTTTCGTGGAGCAGTCCATTAACACTGTTTTTGAGGAACCTGAGAAGGGCTTCTTTGTATTGCATTGAGTCGTACGTTGATAAAGGAAATACCATCAGTTGAAAACGTGAAAGAAGCTTTCTGAGAAACTTCTTTGCGATCTGTCAATTCATCTCACAGAGTTAAACCTTAGACCTCAGTAAGCAGTTTTCTAACACGCTTTTCGTGGAATCTGCAAAGTGATATTTGGAAGCCCATAAGGGCCAATGGTGAAAAAGGAAATATCCTCCCATAGTAACTAGAGAGAACTTTCTGAGAGATTGCTTTCTGATGTGTGACTTCATCACACGGAGTTCCACCCTTCCCTTCTTGGAACAAGTTTCTAACACTGTGGTCGTGGATTCTGCAAAGTGGTATTTGGGAGCCCATAGGGGCCTATGGTTAAAAAGAAATATCCTCAGATAATAACTAGAGAGAAGCATTCTGAGAGATTGCTTTCTGATGCGTGACTTCACGACACAGAGTTCCACCCTTCCCTTCTTGGAACAGTTTGCTACCACTGTTGTCGGGGATTCTGCAAAGTGATATTTCAGAGCCCATGGGGGCGCATGGTGAAAAAGGCAATATCCTCACATAATAACTAGAGAGAAGCTTTCTGAGATCTTGCTTTCGGATGTTTGACTTCATCAACCATAGTTCCCCCCTTCTCTTTTTGGAACAGTTTGCTAAGACTGTTGTCGTTGATTCTGCAAAGTGATATTTGGGAGCTCATTGAGCGCTATGGTGAAAAAGTAAATATCCTCGGGTCAAAACTGGAAAGAAGCCTTCTGAGAAACTGCATTGCCATGTGTGAATACAACTCACAGATTTTCACGTTTCTCTTCAGTGATCAGTTTGCTAACAGTTTTCTGGAAATCTGCAATGGGATACTTTGTAGCGCAATGAAGCTTTCGGTGACAAAGGAAATATCCTCAGATGAAAAGTAGAAAAAAGCTTTCTTAGAAACTTCTTGGTGATGTGTGTATTCATCTCACAGAGTTTCAATTATGTTTCGTGGAGCAGTCCATTAACAATGTCTTTGGAATAGGAACAGCTCCAGTCTCCAACTCCCAGCGCGAGCGACACAGAAGACCGGTGATTTCTGCATTTTCAACTGAGGTACTGGGGTCATCTCACTAGGGAGTGCCGGACAATCGGTGCTGGTCAGCTGCTGCAGCCTGACCAGGGAGAGCTGAAGCAGGGCAAGGCATCGCCTCACCTGGAAGCGCAAGGGGGAAGGGGATCCGTTTTCCTAGCCAGGGGAACTGAGACACACAACACCTGGAAAAGCGGGTAACTCCCACCCTAATACTGCGCTGTAAGCATACAGGCACACCAGGAGAATATATCCCAATCCTGGCCGGGAGGGTCCCACGCCCACGAAGCCTCCCTCACTGCTAACACAGCAGTCTGCCGCGATCTATCGGCAAGGCAGCAGCAAGGCTGGGGGAGGGGCGCCCGCCATTGCTGAGGCTTAAGTAGGTAAACAAAGCCGCTGGGAAGCTCGAACTGGGTGGAGCTCACAGCAGCTCAAGGAAGCCTGCCTGTCTCTGTAGTCTCCACCTCTGGGGACAGCGCACAGCTGAAGACCAACAGGGGAAGTAGCGGGAGCCGGTGCAGACGCGAACGACTCTGTCTGACAGCTTTGGGGAAAGACGTGGATCTCCCAACGAGGAGGTTGAGATCTGAGAACGGACAGACTGCCGGCTCAGGTGTATCTCTGACCCCTGAGTAGCCTAGCTGGGAGAAATCCCCCACTAGGGGCAGTCTGACACCCCACACCTCACAGGGTGGAGTACACCCCTGAGAGGAAACTTCCAAAGGAAGAATCAGACAGTTACACTCGCTGTTCAGCAATATTCTATCTTCGGCAACCTCTGCTGCTGATACCCAGGCAAACAGGGTCTGAAGTGGACCTCAAGCAATCTCCAACAGACCAACAGACAGTCCTTCTGACTGTCAGAAGGAAAACTATCAAACAGGAAGGACACCTATACCAAAACCCCATCAGTACGTCTCCACCATCAAAGACCAGAGACAGATAAAACCACAAAGATGGGGAAGAAGCAGGGCAGAAAAGCTGGAAATTCAAAAAATAAGAGCGCGTCTCCCCCTGCGAAGGAGCGCAGCCCATCGCCAGCAATGGATCAAAGCTGGTCAGAGAATGACTTGGACGAGAGGAGAGAAGAAGGCTTCAGTCCATCAAACTTATCAGAGCTAAAGGAGGAATTACGTACCCAGCGCAAAGAAACTAAAAATCTTGAAAAAAGAGTGGAAGAATTGACAGCTAGACTAATTAATGCAGAGAAGATCATAAACGAAATGACAGAGATGAAAACCATGACACGACAAATACGTGACAAATGCACAAGCTTCAGTAACCGACTCGATCAACTGGAAGAAAGAGTATCAGCGATTGAAGATCAAATGAATGAAATGAAGCGAGAAGAGAAACCAAAAGAAAAAAGAAGAAAAAGAAATGAGCAAAGCCTGCAAGAAGTATGGGATTACGTAAAAAGACCAAATCTACGTCTGATTGGGGTGCCTGAAAGTGAGGGGGAAAATGGAACCAAGTGGGAAAACACTCTTCAGGATATCATCCAGGAGAACTTCCCCAACCTAGTAGGGCAGGACAACATTCAAATTCAGGAAATACAGAGAACGCCACAAAGATACTCCTCCAGAAGAGCAACTCCAAGACACATCATTGCCAGATTCACCAAAGTTGAAATGAAGGAAAAAATCTTAAGGGCAGCCAGAGAGAAAGGTCGGGTAACCCACAAAGGGAAGCCCATCAGACTAACAGCAGATCTCTCGGCAGAAACTCTACAAGCCAGAAGAGAGTGGGGGCCAATATTCAACGTTCTTAAAGAAAAGAATTTTAAACCCAGAATTTCATATCCAGCCAAACTAAGTTTCATAAGTGAAGGAGAAATAAAATCCTTTACAGATAAGCAAATGCTTAGAGATTTTGTCACCACCAGGCCTGCCTTACAAGAGACCCTGAAGGAAGCCCTAAACATGGAAAGGAACAACCGGTACCAGCCATCACAAAAACATGCCAAAATGTAAAGACCATCGAGGCTAGGAAGAAACTGCATCGACTAACGAGCAAAATAACCAGTTAATATCATAATGGCAGGATCAAGTTCACACATAACAATATTAACCTTAAATGTTAATGGACTAAATGCTCCAGTAAAAAGACACAGACTGGCAAACTGGATAAAGAGTCAAGACCCATCAGTCTGCTGTATTCAGGAGACCCATCTCACATGCAGAGACATACATAGGCTCAAAATAAAGGGATGGAGGAAGATCTACCAAGCAAATGGAGAACAAAAAAAGCAGGGGTTGCAATCCTTGTCTCTGATAAAACAGACTTTAAACCATCAAAGATCCAAAGAGACAAAGAAGGCCATTACATAATGGTAAAGGGATCAATTCAACAGGAAGAGCTAACTCTCCTAAATATATATGCACCCAATACAGGAGCACCCAGATTCATAAAGCAAGTCCTTAGAGACTTACAAAGAGACTTAGACTCCCATACAATAATAATGGGAGACTTCAACACTCCGCTGTCAACATTAGACAGATCAACGAGACAGAAAGTTAACAAGGATATCCAGGAATTGAACTCATCTCTGCACCAAGCGGACCTAATAGACATCTATAGAACTCTCCACCCCAAATCAACAGAATATACATTCTTCTCAGCACCACATCGCACTTATTCCAAAATTGACCACATAATTGGAAGGAAAGCACTCCTCAGCAAATGTAAAAGAACAGAAATTATAACTAACTGTCTCTCAGACCACAGTGCAATCAAACTAGAACTCAGGACTAAGAAACTCAATCAAAACCGCTCAACTACATGGAAACTGAACAACCTGCTCCTGAATGACTACTGGGTACATAACGAAATGAAAGCGGAAATAAAGATGTTCTTTGAAACCAATGAGAACAAAGTTACAACATACCAGAATCTCTGGGACACATTTAAAGCAGTGTGTAGAGGGAAATTTATAGCACTAAATGCCCACAAGAGAAAGCAGGAAAGATCTAAAATTGACACTCTAACATCAAAATTAAAAGAACTAGAGAGGCAAGAGCAAACACATTCAAAAGCTAGCAGAAGGCAAGAAATAACTAAGATCAGAGCCGAACTGAAGGAGATAGAGACAGAAAAAACCCTCCAAAAAATCAATGAATCCAGGAGTTGGTTTTTTGAAAAGATCAACAAAATTGACAGACCGCTAGCAAGGCTAATAAAGAAGAAAAGAGAGAGGAATCAAATAGATGCAATAAAAAATGACAAAGGGGATATCACCACTGACCCCACAGAAATACAAACTACCATCAGAGAATACTATAAACGCCTCTACGCAAATCAACTAGAAAATCTAGAAGAAATGGATAAATTCCTGGACACTTACACTCTCCCAAGGCTAAACCAGGAAGAAGTTGAATCCCTGAATAGACCAATAGTAGGCTCTGAAATTGAGGCAACAATTAATAGCCTACCCACCAAAAAAAGTCCAGGACCAGATGGATTCACAGCTGAATTCTACCAGAGGTACAAGGAGGAGCTGGTACCATTCCTTCTGAAACTATTCCAATCAATAGAAAAAGAGGGAATCCTCCCTAACTCATTTTATGAGGCCAACATCATCCTGATACCAAAGCCTGACAGAGACACATCAAAAAAAGAGAATTTTAGACCAATATCCCTGATGAACATTGATGCAAAAATTCTCAATAAAATACTGGCAAACCGGATTCAGCAGCACATCAAAAAGCTTATCCACCATGATCAAGTGGGCTTCATCCCTGGGATGCAAGGCTGGTTCAACATTCGCAAATCAATAAACGTCATCCAGCATATAAACAGAACCAAAGTCAAGAACCACATGATTGTCTCAATAGATGCAGAAAAGGCTTTTGACAAAATTCAACAGCCCTTCATGCTAAAAACGCTCAATAAATTCGGTATTGATGGAACGTACCTCAAAATAATAAGAGCTATTTATGACAAACCCACAGCTAATATCATACTGAATGGGCAAAAACTGGAAAAATTCCCTTTGAAAACTGGCACAAGACAGGGATGCCCTCTCTCACCACTCCTATTCAACATAGTGTTGGAAGTTCTGGCTAGGGCAATCAGGCAAGAGAAAGAAATCAAGGGTATCCAGTTAGGAAAAGAAGAAGTCAAATTGTCCCTGTTTGCAGATGACATGATTGTATATTTAGAAAACCCCATCGTCTCAGCCCAAAATCTTCTTAAGCTGATAAGCAACTTCAGCAAAGTCTCAGGATACAAAATTAATGTGCAAAAATCACAAGCATTCTTATACACCAGTAACAGACAAGCAGAGAGCCAAATCAGGAATGAACTTCCATTCACAATTGCTTCAAAGAGAATAAAATACCTAGGAATCCAGCTTACAAGGGATGTAAAGGACCTCTTCAAGGAGAACTACAAACCACTGCTCAGTGAAATCAAAGAGGACACAAACAAATGGAAGAACATACCATGCTCATGGATAGGAAGAATCAACATCGTGAAAATGGCCATACTCCCCAAGGTTGTTTATAGATTCAATGCCATCCCCATCAAGCTACCAATGAGTTTCTTCACAGAATTGGAAAAAACGGCTTTAAAGTTCATATGGAACCAAAAAAGAGCCCGCATTGCCAAGACAATCCTAAGTCAAAAGGACAAAGCTGGAGGCGTCACGCTACCTGACTTCAAACTATACTACAAGGCTACAGTAACCAAAACAGCATGGTACTGGTACCAAAACAGAGATATAGATCAATGGAACAGAACAGAGTCCTCAGAAATAATACCACACATCTACAGCCATCTGATCTTTGACAAACCTGAGAGAAACAAGAAATGGGGAAAGGATTCCCTATTTAATAAATGGTGCTGGGAAAATTGGCTAGCCATAAGTAGAAAGCTGAAACTGGATCCTTTCCTAACCCCTTATACGAAGATTAATTCAAGATGGATTAGAGACTTAAATGTTAGACCTAATACCATAAAAACCCTAGAAGAAAATCTAGGTAGTACCATTCAGGACACAGGCATGGGCAAGGACTTCATGTCTAAAACACCAAAAGCAACGGCAGCAAAAGCAAAAATTGACAAATGGGATCTCATTAAACTAAAGAGCTTTTGCACAGCAAAAGAAACTACCATCAGAGTGAACAGGCAACCTACAGAATGGGAGAAAATTTTTGCAACCTACTCATCTGACAAAGGGCTAATATCCAGAATCTACAAAGAACTCAAACAAATATACGAGAAAAAAACAAACAACCCCATCAAAAAGTGGGGAAAGGATATGAACAGACATTTCTCAAAAGAAGATATTCATACAGCCAACAGACACATGAAAAAATGCTCATCATCACTGGCCATCAGAGAAATGCAAATCAAAACCACAATGAGATACCATCTCACACCAGTTAGAATGGCAATCATTAAGAAGTCAGGAAACAACAGGTGTTGGAGAGGATGTGGAGAAATAGGAACACTTTTACACTGTTGGTGGGATTGTAAACTAGTTCAACCATTATGGAAAACAGTATGGCAATTCCTCAAGGATCTAGAACTAGATGTACCATATGACCCAGCCATCCCACTACTGGGTATATACCCAAAGGATTACAAATTATTCTACTACAAAGACACATGTACACGTATGTTTATTGCAGCACTATCCACAATAGCAAAGACTTGGAATCAACCCAAATGTCCATCTGTGACAGACTGGATTGAGAAAATGTGGCACATATACACCATGGAATACTATGCAGCCATAAAAAAGGATGAGTTTGCGTCCTTTGTAGGGACATGGATGCAGCTGGAAACCATCATTCTTAGCAAACTATCACAAGAACAGAAAACCAAACACCGCATGTTCTCACTCATAGGTGGGAACTGAACAATGAGATCACTTGGACTCGGGAAGGGGAACATCACGCACTGGGGCCTATCATGGGGAGGGGGGAGGGTGGAGGAGGGAGGGCTTGCATTGGGGAGTTATACAAGATATAAATGATGAATTGATGGGTGCTGACGAGTTGATGGGTGCAGCACACCAACATGGCATAAGTATACATATGTAACAAACCTGCACGTTATGCACATGTACCCTAGAACTTAAAGTATAATAAAAAAAAAAAAAAAAAAAAAAAAAAAAAAAAAAAAAAAAAAAAAAAAAAAAAAAAAAACAATGTCTTTGAGGAAACTGAGAAGGGCTTACTTGGATCGCATTGAGGCCAACGCTGATAAAGGAAATATCATCAGTTCAAAATGTAAAAGAAGCTTTCTGAGAAACTTCTTTCTGATCTCTGAATTCATCTCACAGTGTTACAACTTAGAACTCAGGAGGCAGTTTGCTAACCCTCTTTTCATGGAATGTGCAAAGTGATATTTGGGAGCCCATAGGGGCCCATGGTGAAAAAGGAAATACCCTCAGATAATAACTAGAGAGAATCTTTCTGATAGATTACTTTGTGATATGTGACTTCATCACACAGAATTCCACCCTTACCTTCTTGGAACAGTTTGCTAACACTGTTTTCGTGGATTCTGCAAAGTCATATTTGGGAGCTCTTTGAGGGCTATGGTGAAAAAGGATATATCCTCAGATGAAATGTGGAAAGAAGCCTTCTTAGAAACTGCATTGCCATGTGATAATGCAACTCATAAGGTTACACGTTATCCTTCAGTGATCAGTTTGCTAACACACTTTTCTGGAAATCTGCAATGTGATACTTCTAAGCCCAATGAAGCTTACGATGACAAAGGAAATATCCTCAGATGAAACCTAGAAAGAAGGTTTCTTAGAAACTTCTTGGTGATGTTTGAATTCATCTCACAGAGTTACACTTATGTTTCGTGGATAAGTCCATTAACACTGTCTTTGAGGAACCTGAGAAGGGCTTCTTTGGATCTCATTGAGTCCTACGCTGATAAAGGAAGTATCATCAGTTCAAAACGTGAAAGAAGCTTTCTGGGAAACTTCTTTCTGACCTGTGAATTCATCTCACAGAGTTACACCTTAGACCTCAGGAGGCAGTTTGATAACACTCTTTTCGTGGAATCTGCAAAGTGATATTTGGGTATCCATTGGGGCCCATGGTGAAAAAGGAAATATCCTCAGATAATAACTGGAGAGAATCTTTCTGAGAGATTGTTTTGTAATGTGTGACTTCATCACACCGAGTTCCACCCTTCCCTTCTTGGAACAGTTTGCTAACACTGTTGTCATGGATTCTGCAAAGAGATATTTGGGAGCCCATAGGGCCCATGTTGAGAAAGGAAACATCCTCACTTAATAACTAGAGAGAAGCTTTCTGAGAGATTGCTTTCTGATGTGTGACTTCATCACACAGAGTTCCACCTTTCCCTTCTTGGAAGAGTTTGCTAACACTGTTGTCGTGGATTCTGAAAAGCGATATTTGGGAGCTCATTGAGGGCTATGGTGAAAAAGGAAATATCCTCATATCAAAACTTTAAAGAAGCCTTCTGAGAAACTACATTCCCTTGTGTGAATGCAACTCATAGTTACACGTTTCTCTTCAGTGATCAATTTGCTAACAGTTTTCTGGAAATCTGCAATTGGATACTTATTGAGCTCTGAAGCTTATGGTAACAAAGGAGTTATCCTCAGATAAAAACTAGAAAGAAGCTTTCTTAGAAACTTCTTGGTGATGTGTGAATTCATCTCACAGAGTTACACAAATGGTTCTTGGAGCAGTCCATGAACACTGTCTTTGAGGTCACTGAGAAGGGCTTCTTTGGATCGCTTTGAGGCCTATGCTGATAAAGGAAATATCATCAGTTCAAAACGTGAAAGAAGCTTTCTGAGAAACTTCTTTCTGATCTGTGAATTCATCTCACAGTTAGCAGTTTGCTAGCATTCTTTTCATGGAATCTGCAAAGTGATATTTGGGAACACCAAGGGGCCCATGGTGAAAAAGGAAATATCCTTAGATAATAAATAGAGGGAAGCTTTCTGAGAGATTGCTTTCTGATGTGTGACTTCATCACACAGAGTTCCACCCTACCCTTCTTGGAACAGTTTGTTGACACTTTTGTCGTGGATTCTACAAAGTGATATTTGGGAGCTCATTGAGGGCTATGGTGAAAAAGGAAATATCCTCAGATGAAAACTGGAAAGAAGCCTTTTGAGAAACTGCGTTGCCATGTGTGAATGCAACTCACAGAGTTACACTTTCTCTTCAGTAATCAGTTTGCTAAAAAAGTTTTCTGGAAATCTGCAATTAGATACATCTTAGTGCAATGAAGCTCACGGTGACAAAAGAAATGTCGACAGATGGAAACTAGAGAGAAG
This sequence comes from Rhinopithecus roxellana, assembly GCF_007565055.1. NCBI lineage: Eukaryota > Metazoa > Chordata > Mammalia > Primates > Cercopithecidae > Rhinopithecus > Rhinopithecus roxellana. Next base: position 4,462,008 of record NC_044569.1, on the reverse strand, counting down.
CTTTCCTAGGAACTTCTTGGTGATGTGTGAATTCATCTCACAGAGTTACATTTATGTTTCGTGAAGCAGTCCATTAGCACTATCTTTGAGGAACCTGAGAAGGGCTACTTTGGACTGCAATGAGGCCTATGCTCATAAAGGAAATATCATCAGTTCAAAACGTGAAAGAAACTTTCTGAGAAACTTCTTTCTGATCTGTGCATTCATCTCACAGAGATGCAACTTGGACTTCAGGAAACAGTTTGCTAACACTGTTGTCGTGGATCTGCAAAGTGATATTTGGGAGCCCATAAGGGCCCATGGTGAAAAAGGAAATATCCTCCCATCATCATTAGAGGGAAGCTTTCTGAGAGATTGATTTCTGATGTGTGACTTCATCACACAGAGTTCCACCCTTCCCTTCATGGAACAGTTTGCTAACACTGTTGTCGAGGATTCTGCAAAGTGATATTTGGGAGCTCATTGAGGGCTATGGTGAAAAAGGAAATGCCCTCAGATCAACATTGGAAAGAAGCCTTCTGAGAAACTGCAGTGCCATGTTTGAATGCAAATAACAGAGTTACACGTTTCTCTTCAGTGATCAGTTTGCTAACACAATTTCTGGAAATCTGCAATTAAATACTTCTGAGCCCAATGAAGCTTATGGTGACAAAGGAATTATCCTCAGATGAAAAGTTGAAGGAAGCTTTGTTAGAAACTTCTTGGTGATGTGTGAATTAGTCTCACAGAGTTACACTTATGCTTCGTGGAGCAGTCCATTACTACTGTCTTTGAGGAACCTGATAAGGGCTACTTTGGACTGCAATGAGGCCTATGCTCATAAAGGAAATATCATCAGTTCAAAACGTGAAAGAAGCTTTCTGAGAAAATTCTTTCTGATCTGTGCATTCATCTCACAGAGATACAAATTGGACTTCAGGAAGCAGTTTGCTAAGACTGTTGTCGTGGATCTGCAAAGTGATATTTGGGAGCCCATAAGGGCCCATGGTGAAAAAGGAAATATCCTCACGTAATAACTAGAGAGAAGCTTTCTGAGAGATTGCTTTCTGATGTGTGACTTCATCACACAAAGTTCCACACTTCCCTTCTTGGAAGAGTTTGCTAACACTGTGGTCGTGGATTCTCTAAAGTGATATTTGGGAGCCCATGGGGGCCTATTATGAAAAAGGAAATATCCTCACATGATAACTAGAGAGAAGCTTTCTGAGAGATTGCTTTCTGATGTGTGAATTCATCACGCAGAGTTCCAACCTTCCCTTCTTGGAACGTTTGATAACAGTGTTGTCGTGGATATTGCAAAGTGATATTTGGGAGCTCATTGAGGGGTATGGTCAAAAAGGAAATATCCTCAGAGCAAAACTGGAAAGAAGCCTTTTGAGAAACTGCATTGCCATGTGTGAATGCATCTCACAGAGTTACACGTTTCTCTTCAGTCATCAGTTTGCCAACACAGTTTTCGTGAAATCTGCAATGAGTTACAACTTAGCGCAATGAATCTTATGGTGACAAAGGAAATATCCTCAGAGGAAAACTAAAAGGAAGCTTTCCTAGAAACTTCTTGGTGATGAGTGAATTAATCTCAAAGAGTTACACTTATGTTTCGTGGAGTAGTCCATTAACACTGTCTTTGAGGAAACTGAGAAGGGCTTCTTTGGATCGCATTGAGGCCTACGCAGATAAAGGAAATTTTATCAGTTCAATACGTGAAAGAAGCTTTCTGAGAAACTTCCTTCTGATCAGTGAGTTCATCCACAGACTTACAACTTAGACCTCAGAAAGCAGTTTGCTAACACTCTTTTCGTGGAAACTGCAAAGTGATATTTGGGAGCTGATAGGGGCACTTGGTGAAAAAGGAAATATTCTCACATAAAAATTAGAGAGAAGCTTTCTGAGAGATTGCTTTCGGATGTGTGACTTCATCACACAGAGTTCCACCCTTCTCTTCTTGGAACAGTTTGCTAACACTATTGTCTTGGATTCTGCAAAGTGATACTTGGGAGCCCTTAGGGCACAGGGTGAAAAAGGAATTATCCTCACATAAAAACTAGAGAGAAGCTTTCTGAGAGATTGCTTTCTGATATGTGACTTCATCACACAGAGTTCCACCCTTCCCTTCCGGGAACAGTTTGCTAACACGGTTGTCGTGGATTCTGCAAAGTGATATTTGGGAGCTCATTGAGGGCTGTGGTGATAAAGGAAATATCCTCAGATGAAAACTATAAAGAAGCCTTCTGAGAAACTGCAAGGCCATGTGTGAATGCAACTCAAAAAGTTACACGTTTCTCTTCAGTGATCCGTTTGCTAACACAGTTTTCTAGAAATCTGTGTTTAGATACTTCTTAGCGCAACGAAGCTTACGGTGACAAAGGATATATCCCCATGAACAATAGAAAGAAGCTTTCTTAGAAACTTCTTGGTGATGTGTGAATTCATCTCACAGAGTTACACTTATGTTTCTGGAGCAGTCCTTTAAGACTGTCTTTGAGGAACATGAGGAGGGCTTCTTTGGACGGTATTGAGGCCTACGCTGATAAAGGAAATAACATCTTTTCAAAACGTGAAGGAAGCTTTCTGAGAAACTACTTTCTAATCTGTGAGTTCATCGCACAGAGTTACAACTTAGACCTCAGGAAGCAGCTTGCCAACACTCTTTTCATGGAATCTGCAAAGTGATATTCGGGAGCCCATGGGGGCCCATGGTGAAAAAGGAAATATCCTCATATATTAAATAGAGAGAAGCGTTCTGAGACATTCGTTTCTGATGTGTGAATTCATCATACAGAGTTCAACATTTCCCTTCTTGGAACAGTTTGCTAACACTGTTGTCGTGGATTCTGCAAAGTGATATTTGGGAGCCCATAGGGGCCCATGGTGAAAAAGGAAGTATCCTCACGTAATATCAAGACAGAAGCTTTCTGAGAGATTGCCTTCTGATATGTGATTTCATCACACAGAGTTCTACGCTTACCTTCTTGGAACAGTTTGATTACACTGTTGTCGTGGATTCTGCAAAGTGATATTTGGGAGCTCATTGAGGGAATTGGTGAAAAAGGATATATCCTCAGATTAAAACTGGAAAGAAGCCTTCTGAGAAACTGCATTGCCATGTGTGAATTCAACTCAGAAAGTTACACGTTTCTTTTCACTGTGCAGTTTGTTAACACAGTTTTATGGAAATCTGCAATTAGATACTTCATAGCGCAATGAAGCTTACGGTGACAAAGGAAATAGCCTCAGATGAAAACTAGAAAGAAGCTTTCATAGAAACTTCTTGGTGATGTGTAAATTCATCTCACAGAGTTACACTTATGTTTCGTGGAGCAGTCCATTAACACAGTCTTTGAGGAACCTGAGAAGGGCTTCTTTGGATCGCATTGAGGCCTACGCTAATAAAGGAAATTTCATCAGTTCAAAACGTGAAAGAAGCCTTCTGAGAAACCTCTTTCTGATCAGTAAGTTCATCTCACAGACTTACAACTTAGACCTCAGGAAGCATTTTGCTAACACTCTTTTCGTGGAAACTGCAAAGTAATATTTGGGAGCCCTTAGGGGCCCATGGTGAAAAAGGAATATCCTCAGATAATAACTAGAGAGAAGCTTTCTGAGAGATTGCTTTCTGATGTGTGACTTAATCACACAGAGTTCCACCCTTCCCTTCTTGGAACAGTTTGCGAACACTGTTGTCGAGGATTTTGCAAAGTGATATTTCGGAGCCCATAGGAGCCCATGGTGAAGAAGGAAGTATCCTCACATAATATCTACAGAGAAGCTTTCTGAGAGATTGCTTTCTGATGTGTGACTTCATCACACAGAGTTCCACACTTCCTTCTTGGAACAGTTTGCTAACACTTTTGTCCTGGATTCTGCAAGGTGATATTTTGGAGCTCATTGAGGGCTCTGGTGAAAAAGGAAATGTCCTCAGATTAAAACTGGAAAGAAACATTCTGAGAAACTGCATTGCCATGTGTGAATGCCACTCATAGAGTTACACGTTTCTCTGAAGTGATCAGGTTGTTAACACAGTTTTCTGGAAATCTCCAATTAGATAATTCAGAGCGCAATAAAGCTTACGGTGACAAAGGAAATATCCTCAGATGAAAACTAGAAAGAAGCTTTCTTAGAAACTTCTTGGTGATGTGTGAGTTCATCTCACAGAGTTACACTTATGTTTGGTGGGGCAGTCCATTAACACTCTCTTTGAGGTACCTGAGAAGGGCTTCTTTGGATCTCATTGAGTCCCTCGCTGATAAAGGAAATTTCATCAGTTCAAAACGTGATAGAAACTTTCTGAGAAACCTCCTTCTGATCAGTGAGTTCATCTCACAGACTTACAACTTAGACCTCAGGAAGCAGTTTGCTAACACTCTTTTCGTGGAAAATGCAAAGTGATATTTGGGAGCCCTTAGGGGCCCATGGTGAAAAAGGAAATATCCTCACATAATAACTAGAGAGAAGCTTTCTGAGAGATTGCTTTCTGATGTGTGACTTCATCACACAGAGTTCCACCCTTCCCTTCTTGGAGCAGTTTGCCAACACTGTTGTCGTGGATTCTGCAAAGTGATTTTTGGGAGCCCATAGGAGCCCATTGCGAAAAAGGAAGTATCCCCCCATAATATCTAGAGAGAAGTTTTCTTGGAGATTGCTTTCTGATGTGTGACTTCATCACATAGAGTTACACCCTTCTCTTCTTGGAACAGTTTGATAACACTGTTGTCATGGATTCTGCAAAGTGATATTTGGGAGTGCATTGAGGGCTATGGTGAAAAAGGAAGTATCCTCACATTAAAATTGGAAAGAAGCCCTCTGAGAAACTACATTGCCATGTGTGAATGCAGCTCACAGAGTTTCACGTTTCTCTTCATTGATCAGTTTGCTAACACAGTTACCTGGAAATCTGCAATGGATAACTGCTTAACGCAATGAAGCTTACGGTGACAAGGGCAATAACCTCAGATGAAAATGAGAAAGAAGCTTTCTTAGAAGTTTCTTGGTGATGTGTGAATTCATCTCACAGAGTTACACTTATGTTGCGTGGAGCAGTCCATTAACACTGTCTTTGAGGAACCAGAGAAGGGCATCTTTGGATCGCATTGAGGCCAACGGTGATAAAGGAAATATTATCAGTTCACAATGTGAAAGAAGCTTTCTGAGAAACTTCTTTCTGATCTGCGAATTCATCTCCCAGGGTTTCAACTTAGACCTCAGTAGGCAGTTTGCTAACAGTCTTTTCGCGGAATCTGCAAAGTGATATTCGGGAACCCATAGGGGCCCAAGGTGAAAAAGGAAATATCCTCAGATAATAACTAGAGAGAAGCTTTCTGAGAGACTGATTTCTGATGTGTGACTTCATCACAAAGAATTCCATTCTTCCTTTCTTGGAGCAGTTTGCTGACACTGTTGTCGGGGATTCTGCAAAGTGATATTTGGGAGCTCATTGAGGGATATGGTGAAAAAGGAAATATACTCAGATCTAAACTGGAAAGAAGCCTTCTGAGAAACTGCATTGCTATGTGTGAATGCAACTCACAGTTACACGTTTGTCTTCAGTGTTCAGTTGGCTAACACAGTTTTCTGGAAATCTGAAATAGGATACTTCTTAGCAGAATGGAGCGTACGGTGACAAAGGTAATATCCTCAGATGAAAACTAGAAAGCAGGTTTCTTAGAAACCTCTTGGTGATGTGTGATTTCATATCACAGTGTTATACTTACGTTTCGTGGAGCAGTCCATTAATGCTGTCTTTGAGGAACCTGAGAAGGGCTTATTTGGATCGTATTGAGGCCTGGCTGATACAGGAAATATCATCAGTTTAAAATGCGAAAGAAGCTTTCTGAGAAACTTCTTTCTGACCTGTGAATTCCTCTCACAGAGTTACACCTTAGACCTCAGGAAGCAGTTTGCTAACACTCTTTTCGTGGAATCTGCAAAGTGATATTTGGGAACCCATAGGGGGCCATGGTGAAAATGGAAATAGCCTCAGATCATAACTACAGAAAAGCTTTCTGAGAGATTGCTTTCTGATGTGTGACTTCATCACACTGAGTTCCACCCTTTCCTTCATGGAACAGTTTGCTAACACTGTTGTCGTGGATTCTGCAAAGTGATATTTGGGAGCCCAGAGAGGCACATGGTGAGAAATGAAATATCCTCACATAATAACTAGAGAGAAGCTTTCTGAGAGATTGCTTTCTGATGTGAGACTTCATCACACAGAGTTCCACCCTTCCCTTCTTGGAACAGATTGCTAACACTGTTGTCGTGGAATCTGCAAAGTGATATTTGGGAGCTCATTGAGGGTTGTGGTGAAAAAGGAAATATCCTCAGATCAAAACTGGAAAGAAGCCTTCTGAGAAACTGCATTGCAATGTGTGAATGCAACTCTCAGAGTTAAATGTTTCTCTTCAGTAATCAGTTTGCTAACACATTTTTCTGGAAATCTGCAATGGGATACTTCTTAGCGCAATGAAGCTTACGGTGACAAAGGAAATATCCTCAGAGAGTCCCTGAAGGAAGCCCTAAACATGGAAAGGAACAACTGGTACCAGCCGTTGCAAAAACATGCCACAATGTAAAGACCATCGAGGCTAGGAAGAAACTGCATCAACTAACGAGCAAAATAACCAGTTAATATCAAAATGGCAGGATCAAGTTCACACATAACAATATTAACTTTAAATGTAAATGGACTAAATGCTCCAATTAAAAGACACAGTCTGGCAAACTGGATAAAGAGTCAAGACCCATCAGTCTGCTGTATTCAGGAGACCCATCTCACATGCAGAGACATATATAGGCTCAAAATAAGGGGATGGAGGAAGATCTACCAAGCAAATGGAGAACAAAAAATAGCAGGGGTTGCAATCCTAGTCTGTGGTAAAACAGACTTTAAACCAACAAAGATCAAAAGAGACAAGGAAGACCATTGCATAATGGTAAAGGGTTCAGTTCAACAGGAAGAGCTAACTATCCTAAATATATACGCACCCAATACAGGCACACCCAGATTCATAAAGCAAGTCCTTAGAGACTTACAAAGAGACTTAGACTCCCATACAATAATAATGGGAGACTTCAACACTCCACTGTCAACATTAGACAGATCAACGAGAGAGAAAGTTAACAAGGATATCCAGGAATTGAACTCATCTCTGCACCAAGCGGACCTAATAGACATCTATAGAACTCTCCACCCCAAATCAGCAGAATATACATTCTTCTCAGCACCACATCGCACTTATTCCAAAATTGACCACATAATTGGAAGTAAAGCATTCCTCAGCAAATGTAAAAAACAGAAATTATAACAAACTGTCTCTCAGACCACAGTGCAATCCAGATAGAACTCACGACTAAGAAACACAATCAAAACCGCTCAACTACATGGAAACTGAACAACCTGTTCCTGAGTGACTACTGGGTACATAACGAAATGAAGGTAGAAATAAAGATGTTCTTTGAAACCAGTGAGAACAAAGATACAACATGCCAGTATCTCTGGGACACATTTAAAGCAGTGTGTAGAGTGTGTAGAGGGAAATTTATAGCAGTAAATGCCCACAAGAGAAAGCAGGAAAGATCTAAAATTGACACTCTAACATCACAATTAAAAGAACTAGAGAGGCAAGAACAAACACATTCAATAGCTAGCAGAAGGCAAGAAATAACTCAGATCAGAGCAGAATTGAAGGAGATAGAGACACAAAAAACCCTCCAAAAAATCAATGAATCCAGGAGTTGGTTTTTTGAAAAGATCGACAAAATTGACAGACCGCTAGCAAGACTAATGAAGAAGAAAAGAGACAGGAATCAAATAGATGCAATAAAAAATGATAAAGGGGATATCACCACCCACCCCACAGAAATACAAACTACCATCAGAGAATACTATAAACACCTCTACACAAATCAAATAGAAAATCTAGCAGAAATGGATAATTTCCTGGACACTTACACTCTCCCAAGACTAAACCAGGAAGAAGTTGAATCGCTGAATAGACCAATAGCAGGCTCTGAAATTGAGGCAACAATTAATCGCCTACCCACCAAAAAAAGTCCAGGACCAGATGGATTCACAGCTGAATTCTACCAGAGGTACAAGGAGGAGCTGGTACCATTCTTTCTGAAAGTATTCCAATCAATAGAAAAAGAGGGAATCCTCCCTAACGCATTTTATGATGCCAACATCATCCTGATACCAAAGCCTGGCAGAGACACAACAAAAAAGAGAATTTTAGACCAATATCCCTGATGAATATCGATGCAAAAATTCTCAATAAAATACTGGCAAACCGGATTCTGCAGCACATCCAAAAGCTTATCCAGCATGATCAAGTGGGCTTCATCCCTGGGATGCAAGGCTGGTTCAACATTCACAAATCAATAAACATAATCCAGCATATAAACAGAAACAAAGTCAAGAACCACATGATTATCTCAATAGATGCAGAAAAGGCTTTTGACAAAATTCAACAGCTCTTCATGCTAAAAACGCTCAATACATTCGGTGTTGATGGAACGTACCTGAAAATAATAAGAGCTATTTATGACGAACCCACAGCTAATATCATACTGAATGGGCAAAAACTGGAAAAATTCCCTTTGAAAAGTGGTACAAGACAGGGATGCCCTCTCTCACCAATCCTAGGCAACATAGTGTTGGAAGTTCTGGCTAGGGCAATCAGGCAAGAGAAAGAAATCAAGGGTATTCACTTAGGAAATGAAGAAGTCAAATTGTCCCTGTTTGCAGATGACATGATTGTATATTTAGAAAACCCCATCGTCTCAGCCCAAAATTTCCTTAAGCTGACAAGCAACTTCAGCAAAGTCTCAGGATACAAAATTAATGTGCAAAAATCTCAAGCATTCTTATACACCAGTAACAGACAAGCAGAGAGCCAAGTCAGGAATGAACTTCCATTCACAATTGCTTCAAAGAGAATAAAATACCTAGGAATCCAACTGACAAGGGATGTAAAGGAACTCTTCTAGGAGAACTACTAACCACTGCTCAGTGAAATCAAAGAGGACACAAACAAATGGAAGAACATACCATGCTCATGTATAGGAAGAATCAATATCGTGAAAATGGCCATACTGCCCTAGGTTATTTATAGATTCAATGCCATCCCCATCAAGCTACCAAAGGGTTTCTTCACAGAATTGGAAAAAACTGCTTTAAAGTTCATATGGAACCAAAAAAGAGCCCGCATTCCCAAGAAAATCCTAAGGCAAAAGGACAAAGATGGAGGCGTCGTGCTACCCGACTTCAACTATACTACAAGGCTACAGTAACCAAAACAGCATGGTACTGGTAGCAAAACAGAGCTATAGACCAATGGAACAGAACAGAGTCCTCAGAAATAATACCACACATCTACAGCCATCTGATCTTTGACAAACCTGAGAGAAACAAGAAATGGGGAAAGGATTCCCTATTTAATAAATGGTGCTGGGAAAATTGGCTAGAAATAAGTAGAAAGCTGAAACTGGATCCTTTCCTTACTCCTTATACAAAAATTAATTCAAGATGGATTAGAGACTTAAATGTTAGACCTAATACCATAAAAACCCTACAAGAAAATCTAGGTAGTACCATTCAGGACACAGGCATGTGCAAGTACTTCATGGCTAAAACACCAAAAGCAACAGCAGCACAAGCCAAAATTGACAAATGGGATCTAATTAAACTAAAGAGTTTCTGCACAGCAAAAGAAACTACCATCAGCGTGAACAGGCCACCTACAGAATGGGAGAAAATTTTTCCAATCTACTCATCTGACAAAGGGCTAATATCCAGAATCTACAAAGAACTCAAACACATATACAAGAAAAAACAAACAACCCCATCAAGAAGTGGGCTAAGGATATGAACAGACATTTCTCAAAAGAAGACATTCATACAGCCAACAGACACATGAAAAAATGCTCTTCATCACTCGCCATCAGGGTAATGCAAATGAAAACCACAATGAGATACCATCTCACACCAGTTAGAATGGCAATCATTAAAAAATCAGGTAACAACAGGTGTTGGAGAGGATGTGGAGAAATAGGAACACTTTTACACAGTTGGTGGGATTGTAAACTAGTTCAACCATTATGGAAAACAGTATGGCAATTTCTCAAGGATCTAGAACTAGATGTACCATATGACCAACCATCCTACTACTGCGTATGTACCCAAAGGATTATAAATTATTCTACTACAAAGACACATGCACTCGTATGTTTATTGTGGCACTATTCACAATAGCAAAGACTTGGAATCATCCCAAATGTCCATCTGTGACAATCGGGATTAAGAAAATGTGGCACATATACACCATGGAATACTATGCAGCCATAAAAAAGGATGAGTTTGCGTCCTTTGTAGGGACATGGATGCAGCTGGAAACCATCATTCTTAGCAAACTATCACAAGAAGAGAAAACCAAACACCGCATGTCCTCACTCATATGTGGGAACTGAACAATGAGATCACTTGGACTCGGGAACGGAAACATCGCACACTGGGGCCTATCATGGGGAGGGGGGAAGGGGGAGGTATTGCACTGGGGAAATATACTTCATATAAATGATGAATTGATGGGTGCTGACGAGTTGATGGGTGCAGCACAACAACATGGCACAAATATACATATGTAACAAACCTGAACGTTATGCACATGTATCCTAGAACTTAAAGTATAATAAAAAAAAAAGAAAAGTAAACTAGAAAGAGCTTTCTTATTAACATCTTGGTGATGTGTGAATTCATCTCACAGTGTTACACTTATGTTTCGTGGAGGAGACCATTCACACTGTCTTTGAGAAACCTGAGAATGGCTTCTCGGATCGTATTGAGGCCTACGCTGATAAAGGAAATATCATCAGTTCAAAATGTGAAGGAAGCTTTCTGAGAAACCTCTTTCTTATCTGTGAATTCTTCTAACAGAGTTACAACTTAGACCTGAGGATGCAGTTTGCTAACACTCTTTTCGTGGAATCTGCAAAGTGATATTTGGGATCCCATAGGGGCCCATGGTGAAAAAGGAATTATCCTCACATAATAAATACAGAGAACCTTTCTGAGAGATTGCTTTGTGATGTGTGACTTCATCACACAGAGTTACACCCTTCCCTTCTTGCAACAGTTTGCTGACACTGTTCTCGTGTATTCTGCAAAGTGATATTTGGGGGCCCATAGGGGCCCATGGTGAAAAAGAAAATATCCTCACTTAATAAACAGAGAGAAGTTTTCTGAGAGATTGCTTTCTGATGTGTGACTTCATCACACACAGTTCCACCCTTCCGTCCTCGGGACAGTTTGCTAACACTGTTGTCGTGGATTCTGTAAATTGATATTTGGCAGCTCATTGAGGGCTATGGTGAAAAAGGAAATATCCTCAGATCAAAACTGGAAAGAAGCCTTCTGAGAAACTGCATTGCCATGTGTGAATGCAACTCACCGATTTACACTTTTCTCTTTAGGGTTCAGTTTGCTAACAAAGTTTTCTGGAAATCTGCAATGAGATACTTCTTAGCGCAGTGAAGCTTTCGGTGACAAAGGAAATATCCTCAGATGAAAGCTAGAAAGAAGGCTTCTTAGAAACTTCTTGGTGATGTGTGAATTCATCTCACAGAGTTACACTTATGTTTCGTGGAGCAGTCCATTAACACTGTCTTTGAGGAACCTGAGAAGGCCTTCTTGGGTCGTATTGAGGCCTACGCTGATATAGGAAATATCATCAGTTCCAAACATGAAAGAAGCATTCTGAGAAACCTCTTTCTGATCTGTGAATTCATCTCACAGGGTTACAACGTAGACCGGAGGATGCAGTTTGCTAACACTCTTATCTTGGAATGTACAAAATGATATTTGGGAGCCCATAGGGGCCCATGGTGAAAAAGGAATTATCCTCACATAAGAAATGCAGAGAACGTTTCTGAGAGATTGCTCTCTGATGTGTGACTGCATCACACAGTGTTCCACCCTTCTTTTTTTGGAACAGTTTGCTGACACTGTTGTCCTGTATTCTGCAAAGTGATATTTCGGAGCCCATAGGGGCCCATGGTGAAAAAGAAAATATCCTCACTTAATAACCAGAGAGAAGTTTTCTGAGCGATTGCTTTCTGATGTGTGACTTCATCACACACAGATCCACCATTCTCTTCTTGGGACAGATTGCTAACATTGTGGTCGTGTATTCTGCAAAGTGATATTTGGGAGCTCATTGAGGGCTATGGTGAAAAAGGAAATATCCTCAGATCAAAACTGGAAAGAAGCCTTCTGAGAAACAGAATTGCCATGAGTAAATGCAACTCACATAGTTACACTTTTCCCTTCAGTGATCAGTTTGCTAACACAGTTTTCTGGAAATCTGCAATGGGATACTTCTTAGCGCATTGAAACTTATGGTGATGAAGGAAATATCCTCAGATGAAAACTAGAAAGAAGCTTTTTAGGAACTTCTCGGGGATGTGTGAATTCGTCTGACAGAGTTACAATTATATTTCATGGAGCATTCCGTTATCATTGTCTTTGAGGAACCTGAGAAGGGCTTCTTTGGATCGTATTGAGGCCTATGCTGATAAAGGAAATATCATCAGTTCAAAACGTGAAGGAAGCTTTCTGAGAAACTTCTTTCTGGTCTGTGAATTCATCTCACCGAAGTACAACTTAGACCTCAGGAAGCAGTTTGCTATCACTCTTTTCGTGGAATCTGCAAAGTGATATTTGGGAGCGCATAGGGGCCCATGGTGAAAAAGGAAAAATCCTCGAATAATAACTAGAGGAAGCTTTCGATGAGATTGCTTTCTGATGTGTGACTTCATCACATAGAGTTCCAACGTTTCCTACTTGGAACAGTTTGCTAACACTATTGTCAGTGGAATCCCCAAAGTGATACTTGTGAACTCATTGAGGGCTATGGGAGAAAAGGAAATATCCTCCGATAATAACTAGAGAGAAGCTTTCTGAGAGATTGCTTTCTGATGTGTGATTTCATCACACAGAGTTCCACACTTCCCTTCTTGGAACAGTTTAGAAACACTGTTGTCGAGGAATCTGCAAGGTGTTATTTGGGAGCTCTTTGAGGGCTATGGTGAAAAAGGAAATATCCTCATATAAAAACTGGAGAGAAGCCTTCTGAGAAACTACATTGCCATGTGTGAATGCAACTCACAGAGATACACGTTTCTCTACAGTGATCAGTTTGCTAACACAGTTTTCTGGAAATCTGCAATTAGATACTTCTTACTGCAATGAAGCTTACGGTGACAAAGGAAATATCCTCAGAAGAAAACTAGAAAGAAGCTTTCGTAGAAACTTCTCGTGGATATGTGAATTCATCTTACAGAATTACACTTATGTTTCCTGGAGTACTCCATTAACACTGTCTCTGAGGAACCTGAGAAGGGCTTCTTTGGATCACATTGAGGCCTACACTGATAAAGGAAATATCATCAGTTCAAAACGTGAAAGAAGCTTTCAGAGAAGCTTCTTTCTGATCTGTGAATTCATCTTACAGAGTTACAACTTAGACCTCAGGGAGCCATTTGCTAACACTCTTTTCGTGGAATCTACAAAGTTATATTTGGGAGCACGTAGGGGCCAATGTGAAAAAGGAAATATCATCACATAATAACTAGAGAGAAGCTTTCTGAGAGATTGCTTTCTGGTGTGTGACTTCATCACACAGAGTTCCACCCTTCCCTTCCTGGAGCATTTTGCTAACACTGTTGTCATTCATTCTGCAAAGTGATCTTTGGTAGCCCATAAGGGAACATGGTGAAAAAGGAAATATCCTCAGATAATAACTAGAGGGAAGGTTTCTGAGAGATTGCTTTCTGATGTGTGACTTCATCACACAGAGTTCCACCCTTCTCTTTTTGGAACAGTTTGCTAACACTGTTGTCGTGGATTCTGCAAAGTGATATTTGGGAGCTCATTGAGGGCTATGGTGAAAAAGGAAATATCCTCAGATCAAAACTTGAAAGAAGCCTTTTGAGAAACTGCATGGCCATGTGTGAATGCAAATCACAGAGTTACACTTTTCTCTTCAGGGATCCGTTTGTTAACAAATTTTCTGGAAATGGGCAATGGGATACTTCTAAGCACAATGAAGCTTACGGTGACAAAGGAAGTATCCTCAGAGGAAAACTACAAAGAATCTTTCTTAGAAACTTCTTGATGATGTGTGAATTCGTCTCCCAGAGTTACACTTATGTTTCGTGGAGCAGTCCATTAACACTGTCTTTGAGGAACCTGAGAAATGTTTCTTTTGATCACATTGTGGCCTACGCTGATAAAGGAATTATCATCAGCTGAAAACGTGAAAGAAGCTTTCTGAGGAACTTCCTTCTGATCTGTGAATTCATCTCACAGAGTTACACCATAGACCTCAGGAAGCAGTGTGCTAACCCTCTTTTTGTGGAATCTCCAAAGTGATATTTGGGTGCCCATAGGGGCCCAAGGAGTAAAAGTAAATATCCTCACACAATAACTAGAGAGAAGTTTTCTAAGAGATTGCTTTCTGATGTGTGACTTCATCACACAGAGTTCCACCGTTCCCTTCTTGGAACAGTTTGCTAACACTGTTGTCGTGGATTCTGCAAAGTGTTATTTGGGAGCCCACAGGGGAACATGGTGAAAAAGGAATATCCTCAGATCAAAACAGGAAAGAAGCCTTGTGAGAAATTGCATTGCCATGTGTGAATGCAACTCACATAGTTACACGTTTCCCTTCATTAGTTTGTTTGTTAACACAGTTTTCTGGAAATCTGGAATTAGATCCATCTTACCGTAATGAAGCTCTCGGTGACAAAAGATAGGTCGTCAGATGGAAACTAGAAGGAAGCTTTCCTAGGAACTTCTTGGTGATGTGTGAATTCATCTCACAGAGTTGCATTTCTCTTTCATGGAGCAGTCCATTAACACTGTCTTTGAGTAACCTGAGAAGGGCTTCTTTGGATCGTTTTGAGGCATACACTGATAAAGGAAATATCATCAGTTCGAAAAGTGAAAGTAACAATCTGAGAATCTTCTTTCTGATCTGTGAATTCGTCTCACAGACTTACAACTTAGACCTCAGGAAGCAGTATGCTACCACTCTTTTCGTGGAATCTGCAAAGTGATATTTCGGAGCCCATAGGGGCCCATGGTGAAAAATGAAATAATCTCACATAATAACTAGAGAGAAGCTTTCGGAGAGATTGGTTTCTGATGTGTTACTTCATCACACAGAGTTCCACCCTTCCCTTCCTGGAACATTTTGCTAACACTGTTGTCGTGGATTCTGCAAAGTGATATTTGGGAGCCCATAGGGGAACATGGTGAAAAAGGAAATATCCACTGATCAAAACAGGAAAGAAGCCTTCTGAGAAACTGCATTGCCATGTGTGAATGCAACTCACAGAGTTACACTTTCTCTTCAGTGATCAGTTTGCTAAAAAAGCTTTCTGGAAATCTGCAATTAGATACATCTTAGTGCAATGAAGCTCACGGTGCAAAGGAAATGTCCTCAGATGAAAACTAGAAGGAAGTTTTCCTAGGAACTTCTTGGTGATGTGTGAATTCATCTCACAGAGTTACACTTATGTTTCGTGGAGCAGTCCATTAGCACTGTCTTTGAGGAACCTGGGAAGGGCTTCTTTGGATCTTATTGAGGCCTACGCTGATAAAGGAAATATCATCAATTCAAAACTTGAAAAAAGCTGTCTGAGATTCTTCTTTATAATCTGTGAATTCATCCCACCGAGTTACAACTTAGACCTCAGGAAGCAGTTTGTTAACACTGTTTTCATGGAATCTGCAAAGTGATATTTGGGAGCCCATAGGGGCCCATGGTGAAAAAGGAAATATCCTCAGAGAGTAACGAGAGAGACGCTTTCTGAGAGATTGCTTTCTGAGGTGTGGCTTCATCACACAGACTTCCACCCTTCGCTTCTTGGAACAGTTTGCTAACACTGTTGTCGTGGATTCTGCAAAGTGATATTTGGGAGCTCTTTGTGGGCTAAGGTGAAAAAGGAAATATCCTCAGATCAAAGCTGGAAAGAAGCCTTCTGAGAAACTGTATTGCCATGTGTGAATGCAACTCACAGAGTTACACTTTTCTCTTCAGTGATCAGTTTGCTAACACAGTTTTCTGTCAATCTGCAATTAGATTTATCTTAGTGAAATGAAGCTTACGTTGACAAAGGAATTAACTTCAGATGAAAACAAAAAGAATCTTTCTTAGAAAATTCTTGATGATGTGTGAATTCACCTCTCAGAGTTAGTCTTCTGTTTCGTCGAGCAATCCATTAACACTGTCTTTGAGGAACCTGAGAAGGGCTTCTTTGGATCGTACTGAGGCATACGCTAATAAAGGAAATATCATCAGTTCAAAATGTGAAAGAAGCTTTCTGAGCAACTTCCTTCTGTTCTGTCAATTCATCTAAAATTGTTACAACGTAGACCTACGGAATCAGTTTGCTAACAGTGTTTTCGTGGAATGTGCAAAGGGATATTTGGGAGTACATACTAGGCCATGGTGAATAAGGAAATATCCCAAGATAATAACTAAAGGGAAGCTTTCTGACAGATTGCTTTCTGATATGTGACTTCATCACACAGAGTTCCACCCTTCCCTTCTTGGAACAGTTTCCTAACACCGTTGTCGTGGATTCTGCAAAGTGATATTTGGGAGCCTAAAGGGGCCCTTGGTGAAAAAGGAAATATCTTCACATAATAAGAAGAGAGAAGCTTTCTGAGAGATTGCTTTCTGATGTGTGACTTCATCACACAGAGTTCCACACTTCCCGTCTTGGAACACTTTGCTAACACTGTTGTCTTGGATTCTACAATGTGATATTTAGGAGCCCGGAGGGGCCCATGGTGAAAAAGAAAGTATCCTCACATAATAACTAGAGAGAAGCTTTCTGACGGATTGATTTCTGATGTGTGGCTTCATCACACAGAGTTTCACCCTTTCCTTCTTGGAACAGTTTACTAAAATTGTTGTTGTGGATTCTGCAACTTAATATTTGGGAGCTCACTGAGGGCTACGGTGAAAAAGGAAATATCCTCAGATCAAAACTGGAAAGAAGCCTTCTGAGAAACTGCATTGCCATGTGTGAATGCAACTCACAGAGTTACACTTTTTTCTTCATTGATCAGTTTGCTAACAAAGTTTTCTGGAAATCTGCAATTAGATACTTCTTAACGAACGACGCTTACGGTGACAAGGAAATATCCTCAGATGAAAACTAGAAAGAAGCTTTCTTAGAAACTTCTTGGTGATGTGTGAATTCATCTCACAGAGCTACACTTATGTTTCGTGGAGCAGTCCACTGACACTGTCGTTGAGGTATCTGAGAAGGGCTTCTTTAGATCGCATTGAGGCCTACGCTGATAAAGGACATATCATCAGTTCAAAACGTGAAAGAAGCTTTCTAAGAAACTTCTTTCTGATCTGTGAATTCATATCACAGAATTACAACTGAAACCTCAGGAAGCAGTTTGCTAACACTCTTTTCGTAGAATCTGCAAGGTGAAATTTGGGAGCCCATAGGGGCCCATAGTGAAAAAGAAAAAATCCTCAAATAATAAGTAGAGAGAAGCTTTCTGAGAGATTGCTTTGTTATGTGTGACTTCATCACACAGAGTTCCACCCTTCCCTTCTTGGAACCGTTTACTAACACTGTTGTCGTGGATTCTGCAAAGTGATATTGGGAGCCCAGAGGGGACCATGGTGAAAAAGGAAATATCCTCACAAAATAACTAGAGAGAAGCTTGCTGAGAGATTGCTTTCGGATGTGTGACTTCATCACACAGAGTTGCACCCCTCCCTTCTTGGAACAGTTTGCTGACATTGTCGTCCTGGATTCTGCAAACTGATATTTGGGAGCTCATTGAGGGCTATGGTGAAAAAGAAAATATCCTCAGATCTAAATTGGAAAGAAGCCTTCTGAGAAATGGCATTGCCATGGGTGAATGCAACTCACAAATTTAAAGGATACTCCTCAGTGATCACTTTGCTAACAAAGTTTTCAGGAAATCTGTAATGGGATACTTCTTAGCGCAATGAAGCTTACAGTGACAAAGGGAATATCCTCAGAGGAAAACTAGAAAGAAGCTTTCTTAGACACTTCTTGGTGATGTGTGAATTCATCTCGCAGAGTTACACTTATGTTTCATGGAGCAGTCCATTAACACTGTCTTTGAGGAACCTGAGAATGCCTTCTTTGGATCCTATTGAGGCGTACGGTGATAAAGGAAAAATCATCAATTCAAAACGTGACAGAAACCTTCTGAGAATATTCTCTCTGATCTGTGAATTCACCTCACAGTCTTACAACATAGACCTCAGGAAGCAGTTGTCTACCACTCTTTTCGTGGAATCTGCAATGTGATATTTGAGAACCCATAGGGTCCCATGGTGAAAAAGGAAATATCCTGACATAATAACTAGAGAGAAGCTTTCTGAGAGATTGCTTTCTGATGTGTGACCTCACCACACAGAGTTCCAACATTCCCTTCTTGGAACAGTTTCCTAACACTGTTGTCCTTCATTCTGCAAAGTGATATTTGGGAGCCCATAGGGGAACATGTTGAAAAAGGAAATATCCTCAGATAATAACTAGAGAGAAGGTTTCTGAGAGATTGCTTTCTGATGTGTGACTTCATCACACAGAGTTCCACCCTTCCCTTTTTGGAACAGTTTGCTAACACTGTTGTCGTGGACTCTACAAAGTGATATTTGGGAGCCCATAGGGGCCCATGGTGAAAAAGGAAATATCCTCACATAATAACTAGAGAGAAGCTTTCTGAGAGTTTGCTTTCTGATATGTGACTTCATCACCCAGAGTTCCACCCGTCCCTTCTTGGAGCAGTAAGCTAACACTGTTGTCGTGGATTCTGCAACTTAATATTTGGGAGCTCAATGAGGGCTATGGTGAAAAAGGAAATATTGTCATATCACAACTGGAAAGAAGCCTTCTGAGAAACTGCATTGCCATGTGTGAATGCAACTCACAGAGTTACACTTTTCTCTTCATTGATCAGTTTGCTAACAAAGTTTTCTGGAAATCTGCAATTAGATACTTCTTAGCGCAACGACGCTTACGGTGACAAGGAAATATCCTCAGATGAAAACTAGAAAGAAGCTTTCTTAGAAACTTCTTGGTGATGTGTGAATGCATCTCACAGAGCTACACATATGTTTCGTAGAGCAGTCCACTGACACTGTCTTTGAGGAATCTGAGGAGGGCTTCTTTAGATCCCATTGAGGCCTACACTGATAAAGGAAATATCATCAGTTCAAAACGTGAAAGAAGTTTTCTGAGAAACTTCTTTCGGATCTGTGAATTCGTCTCACAGAATTACAACGTACACTTCAGGAAGCAGTTTGCTTAACACTCTTTTCGTGCATCTGCAAAGTGATATTGGGAGCCCCCATAGGGGCCCATGGTGAAAAAGGAAATATCCTCCAGATAATAAATACAGAGAATCTTTCTAGAGATGCTTTCTAATGTGTGACTTCATCACACAGAGTTCCACCCTCTCTCTTGGAAGAGTTTGCTAACATGTTTTTGAAAATTCTGCAAAGTGATATTTGGGAGCTCATGAGAGTGAAAGTGAAAAGGAAATATCGTCTAAGATCACAACTGGAAAGAAGCCTTCCTGAGAAACTGCATTGCCCTGTGTGAATGCAACCTCACAGAGTTCTACACGTTTCTCTAACAGTGATCAGTTTGCTAACAAATTTTTCTGGAAATGTGCAATGGGATACTTCTTAGCGTAATGAAGCTTGTGAGGGCAAAGGAAATATCCTCAGATGAAAACTAGAAAGAAGCTTTCTTACAAACTTCTTGGTGATGTGTGAATTCATCTCACAGAGT